>NC_081180.1:150837129-150862456 GCF_029867415.1 Vicia villosa
TCTGTGGCGGCAATCATGCTATCTCCGCACTTTTCCTTCTATCTGAGATTAATAGTGTGGTCGCCCAGAGTGATAGTAACGAGGGTCTTGGTATTGATGGTTTTTAATTTCATCTTCTTAAGGAGATGTTGGCATGTCCTTAAAGGCAATCTTTGTGCTATGTTTGATCAGTTTTATTATTTCACTTCTCTTCCTTGGAATTTCTCTTACTACTTTGTTACTCTGATTCCTAAGACTGAGTCTCTTACCCTTTTTAGTGATTTCAAACTAATTTCTTTAATTGGTTCTGTTATAAGCTTGTTGTGGACATACTATATGTGGTCATAAATAAGTTGGTCTATGAGGAATCACATTATTTTTAGAGGTGTTGTAGAGAACATGGGAGAAGGTTAGTCAATACCAATTTTTTTTGCTTGGATTTAGCATATCATTGGTTTAAAATCGAGAGGGTGCTCTAACTTTTACAATTGGAGCAAAGCTCCATTGTTGTATATTTTAATTTGACTCTAATTTTGTACTCTTGGATTGAGTACCCCAGTACTCTTTTAATTAAATTGCTCATAAAAAACAATTACAACGTTAATATGTAAGATAAATTGCAAGAGAAAAAATATTTTGTTTAAGATTGATAAAATTAGTTTCTTCAATGCATGAATATAACAACAACAACCATACGCAACTTTGAAAGATTTCATAACTAATTAAGAAATTTTTAAAAAAAAAAAATTTGTCTTACAAATCATCTTAAAAAATTATGCTTATGAGTTTGAAGCGACCGCATATGAGTTAAATTAAGGGAAAAATTGAATAAACAAAAAATTTTATAAACAAAATTTAATAATTTTTCTCCCCGATTAGTAATCAAACCGAAGAAATAGATGGCTTTATATTAAAATAAAAATATAAAGAATGACATTATTATTAAAAAAATAAAAAATATAAGCTAGAGTTGTTAGAATGCACTCATATTCTTTAGTTAATTTTTCTCAAATTATTTATATACTGAGAGAATATATTGTATTTTTAAAAAAAAAATTAAAATGTTGTCCGTCCAAAAATTACCTAGATTTTTGTTAACTAGGTTAAATTTTTTATTATAAATATATTATTTATAATAGTAGATAAACCTATTTAACTTAATATCCAAAGATATTCTAGTACTTACTAACCATGAACACCATCAATTAGTAACACATTTTCAGTTAGATAATATTTACACTTAAGATAATATTTTGATTGAATCTATAATATAAGAAAATTAATGGTTGTGGAAAAGTCCAAAACACCCTTATTTGATTATTTGCCACCACATTAAAATTGTGGTTATTTGGTCTTTGTACCATAAAGTTCTTAATTTTATTATTAAAATAATACAACTCTTATATTTTATCAAACTTATCAAATCTCTCTCTATTCTCTATTTTTTTCTCTTTCATCAATTTCTCACTTCTTTCTTCCAAAAAAAAAACTATCAATCTCTAATCTATAATATAAGAAAATTAATGATTGTGGAAAAGTCTAAAATACCCTTATTTGATTTTTTGCCACCACATTAAAACTGTGGTTTTTTGGTCTTTGTACCATAAAGTTCTTAATTTTATTATTAAAATAATACAACTCTTATATTTTATCAAACTTATCAAATCTCTCTCTATTCTCTATTTTTTTTCTCTTTCATCACTTTCTCACTTCTTTCTTCCAAAAAAAATCTATCAATCAATAATATAAGAAAACTAATGGTTGTGGAAAAGTCCAAAATACCCTTATTTGATTTTTTGCCACCACATTAAAATTGTGGTTTTTTGGTCTTTGTACCATAAAGTTCTTATTTTTATTATTAAAATAATACAACTCTTATATTTTATCAAACTTATCAAATCTCTCTCTATTCTCTATTTTTTTCTCTTTCATCACTTTCTCACTTCTTTTTTCAAAAAAAAAATCTATCAATCTATAATATAAGAAAATTAATGGTTGTGGAAAAGTCTAAAATACCCTTATTTGATTTTTTGCCACAACATTAAAATTGTGGTTTTTTGGTCTTTGTACCATAAATTTCTTAATTTTATTATTAAAATAATACAACTCTTATATTTTATCAAACTTATCAAATCTCTCTCTATACTCTATTTTTTTCTCTTTCATCAATTTCTCACTTCTTTCTTCCAAAAAAAAAAACTATCAATCTCTAATCTATAATATAAGAAAATTAATGGTTGTGGAAAAGTCTAAAATACCCTTATTTGATTTTTTGCCACCACATTAAAATTGTGGGTTTTTGGTCTTTGTACTATAAAGTTCTTAATTTTATTATTAAAATAATACAACTCTTATATTTTATCAAACTTATCAAATCTCTCTCTATTCTCTATTTTTTTCCCTTTCACCACTTTCTCACTTCTTTCATCCAAAAAAAATCTATCAATCTATAATATAAGAAAATTAATGGTTGTGGAAAAGTCTAAAATACCCTTATTTGATTTTTTGCCACCACATTAAAATTGTGGTTTTTTGGTCTTTGTACCATAAAGTTCTTAATTTTATTATTAAAATAATACAACTCTTATATTTTATCAAACTTATCAAATCTCTCTCTATTCTCTATTTTTTTTCTCTTTCATCACTTTCTCACTTCTTTCTTCCAAAAAAAAAACTATCAATCTATAATATAAGAAAATTAATGGTTGTGGAAAAGTCCAAAATACCCTTATTTGATTTTTTGCCACCACATTAAAATTGTGGTTTTTTGGTCTTTGTACCATAAAGTTCTTAGTTTTATTATTAAAATAATACAACTTTTATATTTTATCAAACTTATCAAATCTCTCTCTATTATCTATTTTTTTCTCTTTCATCACTTTATCACTTCTTTCTTCCAAAAAAAATCTATCAATCTATAATATAAGAAAATTAATGGTTGTGGAAAAGTCCAAAATACCCTTATTTTTGTGAATGATACCTAAACAAAAATGAAGTCTGTATACGGGAAAAAATATATTATTGACCTAAATATTTTTATATACGGGAAATTGTATTTAAGATCAAATATTTTTGATAAAAAATGGTATACGGGAAAAAATATATTATTGATCTAAATATTTTAATATACGAAAAATATATTATTGATCTAAATATTTTTTTTTTAAAAATGGTATACGGGAAAAAATTTATTATTGATCTAAATAATCTTATATACGAAATTTACTATTGATCCAAATATTTTTGTGAATGATACCTAAACAAAAATGAATTCTGTACGGGAAAAAAATCTATTATTGATTTAAATATTTTTATATACGGGAAATGGTATTTATGATTAAATATTTTTAATCCAAAAATGGTATACGGGAAAAAATATATTATTGATCTTAATATTTTTATATATGAAATAATCAATTATTAATCTAATTTTTTTTTAACATTTTTTAAAAAAAATCAATGATGTATCCAAATTCGCGTAACCGAACAGAACCCGTGCGTATGCACGGGTTTGTTACTAGTTCATAAAATAAGAGTTGAATTGTGGTGAGTGGTAGATACAAATAATTGTGTAGTGGTTTGTGCAGTTGGATCAGCTATAATTAGTACTAGTACTGTTGATATTGTGGTCAGAGAAGCAGTGGCTAGTCCCATGGATTAGAGAAACACAATTTCTTCCATTAATCAGAAAATGCAGTCACTAGCTTAAATCAAGCAGTTATGGGGAAGGTAAATTGTGTGCAGCTTTATTGTCTCTTTTGTCTTCAGTTGCCCGATATGTTCCTTCGTATAGTTGTACTCCTACACTACTACTAGTAGTAGTAAACGGACATACTCGAAGAAAATTTATTTTCCATTCTTTTTATTATGAAAGTCGTCTATGTTACTCCCTCCGTCTCATAATAAGTGTCCAATTTGAGTTTTGCGCGGTTCTTAAGAAAATGATTGAATGTATTGGTTATAATGATAAAGTTAATATCATTTACTAAATTACCCTTATTTCTTATAGGTAGTAGAGTAGTTGAAAAACGTGAAAGTTAATAAATATGGGTATAGTAGTGGAAAAAATTAATAAATGTTGCATTGGTTTTCTAAAGGGACATTTATTTTGAGACATGAAAAAAGTGCAAATGAGACACTTATTATGAGACGGAGGGAGTAACATATAAGAATTAGAACTAGAAAGAGAAGGGAGAGAGAGAGAGAGAGACAACCATCGGGTTACAACTATATAATAAATTATTTAGAGCATCTTCAATAAAAATGTCATAGAGTTTTATAGTAAGATGAATATTAATTTACTTTTTCTTATTATTAGAGAGATCTAATGAGGCAATACAAGTTTTGTGGAATTTGTTAAGGGATTTTAATTAAACTAAGGTAGCTAATATTTTTTTTATTAACTAATTCATATAAAAAATGGACTAACATTATTTGATGTTATAATGTGATAGATTTCATAAAAGTTGCATAATTTAGGATCCTTAAGATGTTTTTGGACCGATGAATTTATGAGTTAATTAACTTAAAAATATTTTAGTCTATAATCCTTCAAGCCTATTGCTTGAGAAGCACGTTAAATGATTTAAAATAGGAAGAAGACAATTTCATTCTAAGCTAGATTTGTTAAGACGAATCTCTTAAGCGATACTTGTAAAAGCCAATCTTTTAGATAAGACTTGTAAAACTGAGACTTGAAAAAGGAATCCTCAATCGAGAATAAAAAGAAGAGTCCCTCAAACGATACGTGTAAATGTAGAAGGGAAAATGATGTTTGAGAAGACGAAATCCACTCATGAAGAAGACGAGTCCATCCCCACCCAACACTCAGATTTTTCTTTCGTTAAACTTGAAATTATTATAATACTACCTTTTAAAAGCCCTTTGTATTATTTTAAGTTCCATGTATTATAACCTAGTAACAAATTAGTAAGTGGATTAATTGTATCGAAATAATAAAATAAGATTGTCTCCACAGGAATTGTGCTATTTTAGCAAGATGATTAGTGTGTTGTAAAAATAAATAGAGGGTTTTCAAATTTGATTTGCAAAAGTAAATTGTAAAACTAAAGTTGTTGGAAAATACGATATGGATAAAGCGGTCAAGTTTTGTTTCAAGTCCATTGATTATCACTGTTGGTTACTGAGTTTATTTCTATGAAGTGATTTTCGAGAATCATGATAACTTAACACAACCGCTATACTTAATATATATAACTAACTCTTCTTAACAACAACTCCCTAATTCCTTAAGCAAAATTGAAGTAAGAATAGGTTAGAATGTGCGTTAATTTCTCATTCACAAACTTATAATTGTTTATTCCTAAATCATTTGATAAGTTTGAACAATTATCTTATTTTAGGTTCATAGCGTTAGGGTCAGTAATTGCTATGAACCTAATTTCAATTCACATGCTCGTCAACACACAAATAGCATTAAGATCATAGATAATCGAATAATAACTAGAATATCAAATCATGTAAAATAGTACAATGGCAGCTACATACAATACAACAAATAACGCTTTTCATGACGAAGCTTTCACTTCATCTAGAAAAAAACAAGGTTTTATTCCAAGGCGCGTCATATATATATATATATATATATATATATATATATATATATATATATATATATATATATATATATATATATATATATATATATATATATATATATATATTAAAAAAACAACATGTTACCTCGATTTTTATAAACACCGAGGTGATATACCATTCTGTCATACCCTAATTTTTGACCCCCCTGAGATGACATATCTTTAGGATTTTCATCAGGTCAAAGCAAGTACCCAGAGCAGTCACTTCTTCATCTGGCATTTAATCGAGGATGCTCAAAAACAAGAAAACTCAGGCAAAGGATCAATCAATAGAAGGATTAGTCTCTAATACAATCATAAGACTCAAGAGCTTCATTATTTCACCTATGATTGATTAGACACCCAGTCATCTGAGTACAGGTTTACTCAGGTCACCAGACTAGGGTTTTTTAGCCTATCAAGGACTAAAATCAGGGATCACCTTTGGGAAACCCTAAAAAGCCCCAGGGGATCATTCAAAGACATCAATCATTTTTAAATAACTCATATGACAAGATCCACTGGACATCACACCTCAATTCAAGGTCTACAGTCATTATTTTCATATGGTCGACAATTAGGGTTTTTGACCTAATTCACCAGGATAGTTGACTTTTAATCAGGGCATGGATCCAAAACTCAAGACATGATTCAAGAACCTCTACTACCTCAATATAATCCATTTACATCATTCATTTGAGGAGAAGATCTTGATTCTACACAAAAGTCCAAAATTTCACCTTATCTGGAAAAAGTCAACTGTATGGGTTCACCTTTGACTTTTAAGATTTTTGGTCAAAACATGACTTTCAAAGATCAATATCATAAATATATGGATATTAAAGTCATTTGACCAAAGAAATTCAAAAAGAATCTTCAAGGAGCAAAAAGTCGGGAATTAGGGTTTTTGAGGGCATTGTGGGAACTCAAAATTTCACCTACACAACTCAAAAAACTTCCAACATGAAAGTTGTAGATCTTGCAAAATAAAACAACATCTTACAAAGGAACTTTTTTCAAAAGATCAATCATTTAAGAGTTTTGGAAATTTTGGAGTTTTAGGTCATAAACACTTAGAAATTTTTCTAAGTGTTTTAACCTAGTTTTCTTCCAACTTTGGCCTCATTTTTCACAAATTTGCCAAAGGATTTTGAAGAAACTCCAAACTAATGATTTGAAGTAGATGTTTAGGGCTTTCCAAATTGTGTTCAACCTTCTCCAAATTCATTTTGAGCTAAGAGTTATGCTTGTTCAAAGTTGGCCTCATGAAGTGAAATTATAGGTCATGCATCATTTTGGAACTTTGAAATTTTGTGCACATGACCTCAAATATGGACGCTACACGACCCATAACACATCTGAAAACATACCATGCATTCATTTTCACCATGCCATGATAATTGAAGAAGATTCCTAAAACAAGAACATGTGATTATGTAATGATTACATTTGTGAATTTATGGCAAATTGATGAATCACCCAAGGAATCTTCTCACCAAACAATTAGAGCTCACTTTGCATCTGAAATGTTCCCCAAGATCAGATAGAATCAATGGATAGGGGAAGCTAGCCCGAAAATGCATCATTGCATTTAGGATCTTTTCAAAATTTCTTCTTGGCTAAGAAACCAAACTTCTTTCATTAAGCAAGCTCACCACAGCCAATTGATCTGCATTCATTTGCCTATAAATAGGAGGGCATACTTCAGTAGAAAAACACACCAAAGCAACCATATTCCTTGCTTTCTCTTTCTCTTCTCATGCTTATTGTTTTTCAAAGTTCTTTGGCAAGAAGAATCGTTTTCTTCAAACCAGAGCTTATCTTTGGAAAGTAAGCATTCTAACATCTCAAGGGAGGTCATTTGAGGTGATCCAAGAACCTGGATCATTTCTGT
The DNA here is from genome assembly GCF_029867415.1 of Vicia villosa. Classification (NCBI taxonomy): domain Eukaryota; kingdom Viridiplantae; phylum Streptophyta; class Magnoliopsida; order Fabales; family Fabaceae; genus Vicia; species Vicia villosa. The sequence goes on from NC_081180.1 coordinate 150,844,600, forward strand.
AAGTGGAGGAACACCATTGTTGCTCTCACTTTGAAGCTGTTGCAGTTGGAGGTCCATAGTGCAATTCAGAAGGTTTCCAATCGAGCCAAGCATCCAGGCACGTTCCATAGGAGGTAGTGAAGCTGTTCAGATGGCTGCAGCTCATCTGTAACTCAAGAATCATCACTCTCCATGTTCACTTGAAGCTCAAATCGAGGGAGGTCCATAGAACAATTCAGAAGGATTGAGGTTACAACAAGCATTCAGTTAGCATCACTGAGTCCCAAGGAAGCTTTTGGGATCATTCATACAAGCCCAGTTGCTCTCTATCATCCTCACGACCTCCATTTTCAGAGGTAAGTTTATGAACTCCACCTCTTTAATTTAAGCACTCTTTATGATATAGCTCGATTCTATCTTGTTCAGCATCATCAGAGGATTGAAAACCCTCTATCACCATTCATTTATCTTTCAGTATAGCCATTTAATTTGATTTTTAAATTTTAGGGTTCTTCACGATTTCTGGTAAATTAGTTAGATGTAGTTAATATAAGTCTATGTTAGTTACATATTTAGAATCGTGAGTGAATTTAGAGCAAGTTTGGTCTTTACATCGTTGCAAATGGTTGAGAGTTGAGAGAGTTCAGATTTTCAAAAAATTCAAAGCTAGAGGTTGAAGATGACAATGGTGGTGGCGCGCAAAAATTCAAATTCAGGAAAGAGTTTATTTTATTTTGAGTGATAGTTGTCTTATAAACGACTAAAACGTGATAGCCCAGTGGTAAAGAGTGTTTGTGTGTTGCGCGTGCCCAAGGTCTGGGGTTCGAATCCCCCTCGCCCCAGACCTTTTGATTTTATTTCTCTTTTATTGCTTCTATGCACTTGAGTAATGTATGATTTGCAATGGAACCATTCTTTTGTCACTAAGCGCGCGTTGGCTCAGTGGTGTTGTTTTGGGCTGGTAACATAAAGGGCGTGGGTTCAAACCTGGTTGGTGACAAAACCCTATTTTTTACCACTTTTTTCCATTTGATTTCTTCACAACTTCAACCAATTATTTAACCTATCAAATTAATTTATTTCCACTTCATTTTTCACACACTTGTCATTTAATATATCTATTTTGTGAATAATCAAAAAAATCATAAAAATATTATTTATTTCATGTATTTTAATTAGGTTTAAAATAGTATGTTTTTAAGTGTTTTCTTAAATACTTTAAATATATATTGTCATTTTATTTTAACCTATTTATTTCGTGAATAAGCTCATGATAAAACCCTATTTGTTTAGGTCTTAATTAGGCATAGATCTTTATTCTTTACCTTAATTAAGTTGACTTTTGTCAATTTTCAAAGCTATTACCAGTCTCCGATTAAACAGATGATTAAGGTTTTCAAACAACAAAACCTTATACCATTTCAAATCATTTTCAAACTGCTTTTGTAACCAGTACTGTAAAGTACTGGGCCTCTAATAAAGTGTAAGTCCCAAACACCTTCTCTTCTTAGCTTGTTTTCAAAACTGTATTTTCAAAATCTTCTTTCTGTTTTCAAAACATTCTTCTGGTATTTGAAGGGCATTATTCCCGGTGAAACTCTTCAGATACCTATGTGACCTTTGTCCATCTTCACTTCTTCTGTTTTCAAAAACCATTAACTGTTTATCATATATATATTCAACTGTTATCCACCAATTACTGTTGAGGCTCTGTACATACTTCTTCAAAGGCCTCCACTCCATCCAGGTTAGGCTTTACAAGCTTTCAATTTACAGTCTTTATTTAAATTACTGTCAAATATAAACTGTGCATATATATTAGTTTAGAACTACGTTTGAGTATAAACCCTAGGACAGTTAAACTATATATATATATATATTATAGGAATATGACCTAGGATTGAGAATGTCTTCCCGGTGAAGGCTCTTTCCTAATTAGAGATCTGTAGTTCAAACCCCCAAGATGAATTATTCCCGGTGAAACATCTTGGCAAAAACCTTAGAATCCAAAAATATAGGACACATCCACCCAAAGAGGAATTATTCCCGGTGAAACCTCTTACCCATTTGCTTAGAGCCAAAATAAGTTCAAAACTACATAGCTTTCTCTTGTGCTATAACAAGGACCCTCGATTAGCCTCCTCTTGGGCTTTGTACAAGGACCCACAGGCTTCTTAAAAGCATTTCCAGCTTCCTCTTGAGCTTGTATACAAGGACCCATCAGGTTTCTTATAAATATAGGAACAGGTCTTTAGTCACCTTTTAACATACCCTGGTGAGTTTCTTCCAATTTAAACCAGACTTTAAACAAGCTAAGTTTGTCTCAATTTCACATTGAGTACACCTTTTGGAATGAGAGACATGGACAGTCTCTGTCACCCTTATCTTCATCAATCTTCCTTAGTAGAGTCTAGGATCTATGTGTGCTTATCCTCAAAGTGTCAGCCTTCATCTTGGGCTTTAAACAAGAAGTCTCCAATAGATAATCTTTCTGCTATCATCTTAACAAAATCCCTGGAAAGGGTTAGCCTCCATACATTCCTTCATTTTAACAAAATCCCTGGAAAGGGTTAGCCTCCAAAATCATTCCTTCATCTTAACAAAACCCCTGGAAAGGGTTAGCCTCCATACATTCCTTCATTTTAACAAAATTCCTTGGAAAGGGTTAGCCTCCAAAGTCAATTAATAAAAATCTGTTTAAAATGTCAAAACCCCTGGAAAGGGTTAGCCTCCAACATCAGTCTTTCAAAACCAAAGATTCATTCTCTTAGGAGATAATTTCCTCAAAAGAGTCAAAACCCCTGGAAAGGGTCAGCCTCCAAAAACATGATAAAGTCAGTCTTTTAACAGACAAATTCACCAGCTGAGTCAAAATCCCTGGAAAGGGTTAGCTTCCAAAGAAAAACAGTCTTTTAATAAATAAAATCCCCTCAATAGAGTCAAACCAACAAAAACAGTTAGCCTCAACCTTGGGCTTCATACAAGGCACCCAAAGAATAAAACTCCCCTGTCAAGAGTCAGCCTCAACCTTGGGCATTGTACAAGGCAGATAATAGAGTCTCCCCAGTGAGTTCTTCATCATTCAGTAGCCACAACCTTGGGCTTTGTACAAGGCAGATTAAACCATATGTTGTGTAAGATTCCTAACACCTAGGATCTTTTCCCCATAGAGTCATCCACACTCAATTTATTTAAGAGTCAGCCACAACCTTGGGCTTTGTACAAGGCAGAAAATAATGTTTTTTTTCCTAGCTAGAGTCAGCCTCAATTCTGGGGTTTGTACAGAACACCAAATAAAAATCCATCAAAATAAACACTCTCCAAATAGAGTCAGCCTCAATTCTGGGCTTTGTACAGAACACAAAAATACCCTGTAATTAATCCCCAGTGGAGTCATCTCCCAGAGTCAATAATAATTAATAAATCAATCAAAAAGCCTCAAGCTTGGGCCTCATACAAGCCAGCTAAAGTCAAATCTTTTATACAGTAGATAGACATAGCTTATCTCTATAGAGAGATATTTTTACTACTCTACCACATTCAAACAAACAAACATTTCCATTTCAATTTCAATTTTAATCAAGTCTCCCATTTAGGATTTTGAAAGGCATGAGCTGGCAGTAAAACCCAGACATGTGGTAACTTTCCCTAATTTGGATGAGCATCTTTCTTTCATTTAAGATGCATTTGACTGGTATACTTGCACATACACAAGTAAGGTCCCCCTCTTGAATGAAATGAATTCAGTTATTCTCTCACTCTTTTAAATGTTTGTGGTAGAATAGTACAAATACCTCTCTGTAAAGATGATTTCATGCCTCTTTACTGTAAACAGAGATTTAATTCAAGCTTCAACCTTGAGCTTCAAGCAAGGCACCAAAAAATAATTAATTTCCCTAGTTAGTTCCCCGAACTACATTAAGCTCTGACTTCCACTAGGGATATGTAGGCATGAGGTTCACAAGGAATCTCAGCGAGCTAATAAAATACCAAAAATAGTCAGTTTGTCTGTCTGTCTTTTCAAATCAATTCAATTCCTTCTCCTAACACAAAGGAGAAACTTTCCCAATCGTTAGCAATAAACACAATCACAATGAGACAGAGAAGGTTCCTGTAGAGTACTACAGATATGTAGGGTGTTTAAACACTTCCCTATGTATAACCGACCCCCCGGACTCCAGAATTTCTAGTCTAGGTGAAATCCCCACACTTAGCAAACTCTTAGGGTTTAGTTGAGATCTTTTTTCCCCTTTCCTACTCGTAGGACAAATAAGAAAGTTCGTGTGATATCGTAGGAAGAACTGAAACAAAATTCCTCCCACCACGGGCGCATTCTCCTTCCAAATTTCGCGTGAAGGGTCTAGCGTGCCGTCCTCCCAAGTGAAACGGGGAGGTAAAAAAAAACGACAACCACAAAAAAAATGGCGACTCTGCTGGGGATATAAGTGTTAAAAAGCTTGGTTTTTCATCCAAACCAATGGTTGACCTGTTGCTGGTCCAGCCCCAATGAGGAATTAGGGATGCCAAATTCCCCCTCAAACAAGAGAGGTCCTGCCTAACCTCTGTGTCATTTCATGTGATTGTTGCATATATATTTGTTTATTTTGTTTATTCTGTATCGGGAAAGGGCTTGATTCCCCCTTGTGGTGAGAAATCCTATACCCGGATTTGAGTGCAACATAAGATAGGATGGAGGATGTCTTCCTGGTGAAGACCCTCTAATCTTGGTTCACAATTCTACTCTTGGGATTTGCCTGGCTGGTTGTGATTAACTGCGCCACTGCATTCCGAGACTGATTTGTACCAGGAGGACCTAGAAACACATTAACCCCACTTAAAGCCTTTTGTTAGGACGTAGAGCGGTGATTACGGAAGTAATTGTCACGCAGATACTACACTCAGAGAAAACTCTCTTATAGATACCAATCAACGTATCTTTAAGGTTGAGCAAAAACTCTGAGACCCCTAGAACCCGTTCTACAGGTACAAAAATCCTTAACCTTAGTTTACCATTGGGGCGGGGTTTGCATTTTGACTTCATGACCACTATACCCTTCAACGCCATGTTTGTTTAAAAACTCTTGTGTGTGCATTCATGCATTCATGCATCATTCATTAATAAACAACTAAAAACAAAAAGAGTCTTTTTCGAGTCGTTTTTCAAGGAAACTAAATAATGAACGTTTTAAACTTCATAGAAAGAGAGAAACGGAGAAAGGACTTAAGGATCTATACCATGGATTACGGAAGAAAGAGAGCTAGGAAATACACCTTCAAGATTCCCCAGGTCGAGGAACTGGGAAAGCTCGGAAAACTGGTGGTCAACCCCCAGGTTTTCAAGGAGAAGTATGGAAAACTTCTGCCTTTGCTCAATACCAACATGGTGGATGGGATCCTTCCCACCTTGGTGCAGTTTTACGATCCAACGTATCACTGCTTCACCTTTCCAGATTATCAGCTCATGCCTACGTTGGAGGAGTACTCTCGTCTGATTGGAATACCCGTGTACGCGCAAGATCCGTACTCCGGTTTGGAAAAGAATCCTGACGACATTATCATTGATGCAACTACTCCTTTGAACGTAGTCGACATCAGAACTCATATGGTGAGTAGAGGAGGAATTCAAGGATTGCCCTCCAAATTCCTGTTTGATCAAGCTCGGTACTTCGTCAGCATCCAAGATATGAGCGCTTTTGAGGAAATCTTGGCTTTGCTTATCTACGGATTGTTTTTGTTCCCTAACATTAACGATTTCGTCGACATCAACACAATTAAGATCTTCTTAATTGGAAATCCAGTTCCAACCTTGCTTGCGGATGCTTATCACTCTGTGCATTCAAGAAACCTGCAGCGAGGAGGATTAATCACATGCTGCGTACCGTTGTTATACGAATGGTTCGTTTCGCACCTGCCAAAATCTAGCACTTTCTGGAATATGAGGGATGGCCTTTACTGGTCACAGAGAATCATGTCTCTCACTCATACAGACATTGATTGGTGTAGTCCTGACAACGACGAAACCAAGATCATCTTCAGTTGCGGAAGTTTTCCCAACATACCCCTTATTGGAACTAAGGGAGGAATCAGTTACAATCCAGCTTTAGCCCGTCGTCAATACGGCTATCCTATGAAAAATATTCCAAGTAACATCCAATTGGAGGGTCTGTTCTTCAAGAACATCGACGATCATGGCAACATGCTGAAGAAGGAAATTGTCCAAGCCTGGCGTCTTGTTCACAAAAGGGAGAAGATTGTTAGGAAAACATCTTTGCATCTCCCTGGATCCTTACCTTCAATGGGTACGCGTCAGAGCATTCAAGCTCAGGATGCCATATCAACATCAAGAACCTATTCCCCTAAGGGAACCAATTTACCTTTTCTCCACCGATGTTAAAAAACTGCAAGCGGCATTAAACAAGGTATGCCAAGAAAGGAATGCTTGGAGGAACAAGTATCGAATTGTCAACACGAAAATGTTGAGATTCAAAACATCCTAAGAAGGAAGGATGAGTTACTTGAAGTACTCGATCGACAAGTGACACAATAATCACTTTCTCATCATATCCCTCCTGCTTCCTGGATCATTGATCAACTCACGTCAGAGAACGCTCAGCTCAAGAAACAGAAGAAGATGTTAGAACGTGAAGTCGGCTCATCATCAAAGTTTTAGAGTCCTTTCTCTCGGTTTCTCTGTATTTCCCTTTTCAAAGTGTGTAAAAAACGGCGTTTTCGCTTAATTAATAAAAGTTTGATGTTTCATAACGTAATTATGGTGTTTCCTTGAAAAATATTAACTTAATTGCATATCATACATCGCTTTAGTCGTACGCACTGACACGAGAATTGTCGCGGATCTAATAGTCACTTTCCTTTCTCCAGAAAGAGAGGAGGAGAAGGAGGTGAACCAAGACTTTCAAGTTGTCTCATCCATACAACACTCGTTCAAGTCGCAAGAAAAGAATGGAAGACTTTGAGCAAGAGAATGAAGAACTCAGGGAAGAGATTAATACTCTCAAAGATGCTATTGAAAGACTCAATAGTATGGTAGAAGCCCTGGTAGTTGCGCAGAATCGACCAACGCCAGAAGAACCGCAAAGGACTGTGGTTTCCGAGATTGTTTCTACTCCTATTCCTCAATATACCATGCCGCCTGATCGACCTTGGGGCATGCCGTATAACTTTACTCCATAAGGGTACATACCTCCAGCTTCTGAAGCTCCAAAAGTCACCATGGATATGCGTCCACCGGAGGGTTACAAACCTCTGGAGATTGAAGTTCCAAGAGCAACGGCAATGGGTTTCGCACAACAGAATGCTGAGATTCCAAGATCTGCTGTCATGGCCTCTCCACGACCGATTATGCATACTTTTCCCCCGCAGGATGGACAAGTATATCATCACGCTCCAAGTGAGGATGCTGGCGTGTATGAAAGATTGGACGAGTTCCAGGAACAGTTTCTGCAAATGCAGAAGGAACTCAAGACTCTTCGAGGACAAGATCTATTTGGAAAGAATGCTGCAGACCTCTGTCTGGTTCCAAATGTTAAGATTCCTCACAAATTCAAAGTACCAGATTTCGAGAAGTACAAAGGGAATTCATGCCCACAAAGTCATCTCGTAATGTACGCTCGAAGAATGTCAACTCAGACTGATAATCAACAATTACTCATTCATTATTTTCAAGACAGCCTAACTGGTGCTGCACTCAAATGGTACATGAACTTGGACAGTTCAGAGATCCGTACTTTTCGAGACCTCGGAGAGGCCTTCGTCAAACAGTATAAGTACAATCTGGATATGGCTCCCGACAGAGATCAACTCCGGGCCATGACTCAAAAGGATAGAGAAAGCTTCAAGGGATACGCTCAGAGATGGTGTGAAGTTGCTGCTCAAATTTGTCCACCACTTGAAGAGAAAGAAATGACAAAAATCTATCTCAAAACTTTGAGTCCATTTTACTACGGACGAATGGTTGCAAGTGCACCAAGTGACTTCACCGAGATGGTAAACATGGGTGTACGTTTAGAAGAAGCAGTTCGGGAAGGACGCTTGAACAAAGAACCAGAATCTTCTATTGGTCCAAGGAAGTATGGAAGTTCTTTCCAGAAGAAAAAGGATCAAGATGTCAGCAATGTCTTGCACAAAATCAAGAAGAAATTCCAACCTCAAGTTGCAGCAATAACTCCGGTTGTTAACTCAGCGCCAGCTTATCAACCTCAGGTTTCGCAACAACAAATTCAACAAAGGTCGCAGCAACCTCAGCAGCAGGTTCGACCTCCAAATTACAACAATCGGGCTCCAAGGTATCCTACCTTTGACCCCGTACCAATGCCGTATGCAGAATTATTTCCAACATTACTGGCAAAAGGACTCATTCAGACAAGAAGTCCTCCAAATCCTACAAACAGTTCCTCACCATGGTATAAGGCTGACCAATCTTGTCCCTATCATCAGGGGGCACCAGGTCACAATATTGAGAACTGTTTCCCTTTCAAGATTGACGTCCAACGATTAGTGAAAAGCGGAATGCTATCCTTCAAAGATACTAATCCAAACGTCCAAGCAAATCCTTTGCCGCAGCATAAAGAAGCTTCAGTAAATCTGATAGATCAACACCCTAACGTCATTCAAATCTACGACATTCGTCAGATAGGGGAAAATCTTGTTAAGATGCACGCTAAACAAGCTGGGTACGGTCATGTACCACCTCACAACTACTTCACATGTGAAATTTGTCCAAAGAATAATCAAGGATGTGCCGTAGTTCAAGCTGCATTACAAGAACAAATGGATTTAGGATGGATTCAACATATCCGAGTCAGGACTGAACATGACATCAACATGGTTCAAGGATGTCCAGGAGAATACAAAATCTACAAAGTTGAAGATCTTGAAGGATCGGTAGTCAGGTTCCACAAAACTTTAAATGGACTTGCCTACTTTGGAACGGATTTCCATCCTTACAGTAGATGCGAGATCTGTCGAAGAAATTCACGAGGATGCTTGCGTGTTCGCAACGACATTCAAAAGCTGATGGATGACAATACCATTACTGTTCTTGCCAACAGAAAAGATGATGAAGTCTTTACCATATCTCCTCAAATTAATCAAGTTGAACCAATGCAAGTTAAGTATGATAGCAGGAAGACAGCAATTGCTCCGTTAGTCATTTACTTACCAGGTCCTGTACCGTATGAGTCTAGAAAGGCTATACCATACAAGTATAATGCTACATTCATTGAAAATGGTAAGGAAATACCATTACCGTCTGTTGTCAACATTGCTGATATTAGTCGAGTCACCAGAAGTGGACGAGTCTTCAACAGAACAACAGAAAATGTGGAGAAACCTTCGGAGGAAGTACCACATAGGCAAGACAATCATCCGACCAATGATGTTCAAGCGAAAGAAAATGATGAGATCTTGAAGTTAATCCAGAGGAGTGAATACAACATTGTAGATCAATTACTACATACTCCGTCTAGGATTTCTGTCCTTTCCCTGCTATTGAGTTCTGAAGCTCATAGGGAAGCTTTACAGAAAGTTTTGGAACAAGCTTTCGTAGAACCAAGTGTTACTATAAGCCAATTCAACAACATTGTTGCCAACATCTCCGCCGGAACTAACCTAAGTTTCTGTGACGAAGATCTTCCTGAAGAAGGAGTAGACCACAATCTTCCACTTCACATCTCAGTTGGCTGCATGGGTGATGTACTCACAGGAGTCCTAATAGACAATGAATCCTCTCTCAACGTCATGCCTAAATCAACATTATCAAGATTATCTTTCGAAGATTACCCTCTAAGAAAAACTCATGTCATCGTCAAAGCATTTGATGGATCAAGGAAATCAGTTTTTGGAGAAGTGGATCTTCCCATAACTATTGGACCTCAGACGTTCAAAATCACTTTCCAAGTTATGGACATTCCAGCACAATACAGTTGTTTGCTAGGTCGCCCAAGGATTCATGAGGCTGGGACAATTACTTCAACACTTCATCAGAAACTGAATTTCATAAGAGATGACAAATTGGTAACCGTATGTGGAGAACGAGCTCTGATCGTCAACAACCTGTCATCATTCTCCGACATAGAACCAAAAGAAGTTGTTGGAACTAAATTCCAAGCACTTTCCTTGGACAAAGGAAAGGAGAAAGCAGCGTCTATCTCTTCATACAAAGATGCAATCCAAGTTATAAAGGATGGCACTACCAGTGGTTGGGGGCACATTAATATTCCTACCAACAACAAGAACAGAACGGGAATTGGATTCTTTCCAACATCATCAAAAGCTATCCCAGGGATTGAGGTAGTTCTCCCAATTCAAGAAACTTTCTGCAGTGGAGGTTTTCTTCAACCTGTTCAACAAACAGTCAATACCATCGGTACGGAAAACACCGATGAAGAGGAATGGTTATCCTATCTTAACAAAGCAGGATACATCTCCCTATCAGAGTCTGATTCACCTTGCTGTTATCCGACTAAAGGATCTGAAAGTAAGACTCAACCAAGCAGTGATGAAGTTACTGACAGCTTCACCACCAGAAGTCATGGTTCATCAGAAGAAGTTCCTCCTATCCCCGAAGAGACTTGGGATACATTAGGAGAACCAAGCGGAAAATTCGACTACATGGTGAAATACTCCGCTCCTGAAAGTTCAAGAATCTCTCTTGAAGATATTGTTCCAACTGGATGGAACAGTGATTTTGAGTACCTCTCTCAGCCAAAAGAGATGTATAACCCTTGCTATTCATCATCATCGACTGGTGAAATCATCATTGAGGATTATATCCCCAAGTCACCTTCCGAGGCTACGGATCTAGAGTTCACATATCTAGTCAATGCCATCTTGGGAGAAGAGCAAGACCAAAATACAGAAGAGGATGATCTCGAAAGTGTCTCCGACAACGAGTCTCTCCATTCAGAAGATTGGAAGTTTCCTCAAAAGAAAGTTCGACATACTCCACTTGGAAAGGGGTATGCTCACACCGCTCAGTCTGCTGAAGTAGAAGAAGATCGTCTGAGTGTTGCAAAGACAGTGGTTGGTAAATCAAGACCTACCACAGGCCAGCTTAAGCCTAAGTTTCCAGATTACTTAGTGCACAATGGGGTTCGCCACTATTGGACAGCTGTTGAAGTTACAACTGTTGTTCGCATTCCTAAGTAGGAACTTTCACCGTTATTTTGTCCTCTCACCATAGCCCAGGGTGAAGAGATGTTTCATAGGGCTTTGCATTTTACTGTTTCCTAGGAAAATGTCCCTCTTTGCTTCGCCCAAAGCAATAGAGTTTTGTTTTATAGGGTCTTTGTTTCAAGAAATGACTGTTAATAAATAAAAATGTCATTCTGTTCCTTCGTTTAGTTTTTCCTTTTCTCTTTTTCGGAAATTGGTAATCCTAAAAAACACCCTTAAAAAACATCAAATATTCCATTAACTGCATACACCGAGTCTTCCCTCGTTGTCTAAATAAAACTTATCACACATATGCAGATTAATCATAAAATACCCCGTTGAAACGAACGACCGTATGACTTCTCCAAGCTTTGAGTTTCCTGTATTCGAGGCAGAGGAAGAAGAAGACGAAGAAATATCAAAGGAAATTTCACGATTACTTCAACAAAAGGAAGAGGCCATTCAGCCATACAATGAGCCTCTAGAGATCATTAACCTTGGTTCCGATGGAAACAGAAAAGAAGTTAAGATTGGAGCTTCGCTCAGTTCAGAGATCAGAGAGAGTTTGATACAGCTGCTCAAAGAATTCTCAGATGTCTTCGCTTGGTCTTATCAAGATATGCCAGGGTTGGATACCAGTATAGTGGAGCATCACTTGCCATTAAAAGCAGAATGCCCTCCGGTCAAGCAAAAATTGAGAAGAACTCATCCGGAGATGGCCATGAAAATTAAAGAGGAAGTTCAAAAGCAGATCAACGCAGGTTTCCTCGTCACTTCAGAATACCCTCAGTGGTTAGCTAACATTGTTCCCGTTCCTAAGAAAGACGGAAAAGTCCGCATGTGCGTCGACTATAGAGATTTGAACAAAGCTAGCCCTAAGGATGATTTTCCTTTACCACATATTGATATGTTGGTGGACAGTACAGCAAAATCCAAAGTTTTCTCATTCATGGACGGATTTTCAGGATACAACCAAATCAAAATGGCACCTGAAGACATGGAAAAAACAGCTTTCATCACCCCCTGGGGCACGTTCTGCTATCGTGTTATGCCTTTTGGACTAAAGAACGCAGGGGCAACTTATCAAAGAGCCATGACTACGCTTTTCCACGACATGATGCATAAAGAAGTGGAAGTTTATGTGGACGACATGATTGCCAAATCAGAAAATGAAGAAGATCACATACAGAATCTGACAAAGTTATTTCAACGCTTACGGAAGTTTCAGCTTCGCCTGAACCCCAACAAGTGCACCTTTGGTGTCTACTCAGGAAAACTCCTTGGTCTCATTGTCAGCAAACGAGGAATTGAAGTAGATCCAGACAAAGTCAAGGCAATTCAAGAAATGCCTTCACTCAGAACCGAGAAACAAGTTAGAGGGTTTCTTGGACGTCTGAATTACATCTCGAGATTCATATATCTCATGACTGCAACTTGCGCTCCTATTTTCAAACTTCTACGGAAAAATCAAAGTTGCGTCTGGACAGACGATTGTCAGAAAGCGTTCGACAGCATTAAGGAATATCTGCTCGAACCACCCATCTTGTCTCCTCCAGTAGAAGGAAGACCTTTGATAATGTACTTAACCGTCTTAGAAGATTCCATGGGTTGTGTCCTTGGACAGCAAGACGAGACGAAGAGAAAAGAGCATGCCATTTACTATCTAAGCAAGAAATTCACTGACTGTGAATCCCGCTATTCCATGCTCGAGAAGACGTGTTGTGCTTTGGCCTGGGCTGCCAAGCGTCTCCGCCAGTACATGATTCGACATACTACTTGCTTGATCTCTCATATGGATCCAATCAAGTACATCTTTGAGAAGCCTGCCTTAACCGGGAGAATTGCCCGTTGGCAGATGTTGTTATCAGAATATGACATTGAGTATCACGCACAGAAAGCTGTGAAAGGAAGCATTCTAGCTGAGCACCTGGCTCACCACCCACTCAATGGTCATGAATCAACCAGTTTCGACTTTCCGGACGAGGACGTCATGTACCTCAAGATGAAAGATTACGACGAGCCACTACCAGACGAAGGACCTGAGATAGGATCCCAGTGGGGCTTAATCTTTGACGGAGCTGTCAATGCTTACGGACGAGGAATTGGGGCAATTATTGTTACACCTCAGGGTACCCATATTCCATTTACTGCCAGATTAACTTTCAAGTGCACAAACAATGAGGCCGAATATGAAGCTTGCATCATGGGTCTCGAAGAAGCCATGGATCTAAGAATCAAACACTTGGATGTATACGGAGATTCTGCTTTGGTCATTAATCAAATCAAAGGAGAATGGGAAACACGCCAACCAGGGCTAATTCCTTACAAAGACTACGCGAGAAGATTGTTACCATTCTTCGACAGGGTAAATTTTCATCACATTCCTCGCGAAGAAAACAACTTGGCTGATGCATTAGCCACACTCTCTTCCATGATTAGGATAAATCATTGGAATGACATTCCTCAGATCGATGTTATGCGCCTGGATAGGCCCGCTCATGTTTTCACAGTAGAAGCAATCATCGACGACAAACCGTGGTATCACGACATCAAGAACTTTCTTCAAAAGCAAGAGTACCCTCTTGGGGCGTCAAAGAAAGATAGAAAGACTTTGAGAAGGTTAGCTTGTAGATTCTTCCTGAATGAAGATGTTCTGTACAAGAGAAACTTCGACATGGTTCTGCTCAGATGCGTTGACAGAAAAGAAGCAGAAGTACTCATGAGAGAAATACATGAAGGTTCCTTTGGTACTCACACCAATGGACACACCATGACAAGGAAAATACTGAGAGCAGGATATTATTGGCTGACAATGGAGTCAGATTGCTACCAGTACGCAAAGAGGTGTCACAAATGTCAGATCTACGCCGATAGAATTCATGTGCCACCATCTCTTCTCAACATACTCTCTTCCCCTTGGCCTTTCTCCATGTGGGGAATCGACATGATTGGAACGATCGAGCCAAAAGCGTCCAACGGACATCGCTTCATCTTGGTAGCTATAGACTATTTCACCAAATGGGTTGAAGCAGCTTCATATGCAAACGTTACAAGACAAGTTGTCGTCAGGTTTATCAAGAATCACATCATCTGTCGCTACGGCATTCCTAGCAAGATAATCACTGACAATGGGTCAAATTTGAATAACAAAATGATGAAGGAGCTTTGTGAAGAATTCAAGATTGAACATCACAACTCATCTCCTTACAGACCAAAGATGAATGGAGCTGTAGAAGCAGCTAACAAAAACATCAAGAAAATCATTCAGAAGATGGTCATCACTTACAAAGATTGGCATGAAATGCTTCCGTATGCTCTTCATGGTTACCGTACATCAGTACGTACTTCGACCAGAGTAACTCCTTTCTCCCTTGTATATGGCATGGAGGCAGTCCTACCAATAGAGGTTGAGATACCATCAATGAGAGTCTTGATGGAGGCAAAATTAACAGAAGCCGAGTGGTGTCAAAGCAGATTCGATGAACTAAACTTAATCGAAGAAAAGCGCATGACAGCTTTATGCCACGGACAGCTATATCAACAAAGAATGAAGAAAGCTTTCGACAAAAAGGTTCGACCTCGCACAATCAAAGAAGGCGACCTTGTACTCAAAAAGATTCAATCTTTTCTCACAGATTCAAGAGGGAAATGGACTCCCAATTATGACGGCCCCTACGTGGTCAAGAGAGCTTTCTCAGGAGGAGCCTTAATACTCACGACTATGGATGGAGAAGAATTCACCCGTCCTGTGAACGTCGACGCAGTCAAGAAATACTACGCCTAAATAAACAAAAAAAACAGCTCGCTAAGTTGAAAACTCGCAAAGAGCGACTTAAGCAAAAAAGAGCGTCTCGGTGAATCGAAAACCCGAAAGGGCGATTCAGGCAAAAATTAGAGACATAAAAAAAAATATTAATCAATCCCGGTAGACTTAAAACCCGAAAGGGGTAGTTTACGCAAAAGTTAGGGATATATGGCAAGTAACTGTGTTCAGGACAAACTTGATCATTCAAAAATCCATAGCGGAGTATTCATCAGCAGTAGGTCATCTTCTACAAAGCACGAATACAGCGCAACTTGGAGTGGAAGGGAAAGATAACGGTCTTCACGTTTCATCGTAGCCCTTTTCCCGAAAATTACCAATTTCCAACTTTGTAAATACTCCATGGAATCAAGCATTTGGCTGATTACCATTCCATATATAATAATTTGAGCCTTGTGCTTTTCTTTGCAATCTAGTCTTATTCAGTCTCTTGAAATGCATTTTAAATTTAAACAGTCATTTTCTTGAAACAATTGTTTTCATAAAATAAAATGAATTTACTTGCAAAAATAAAGGTGAAATTTCTTTCTGAGGTTTACAAACAGCAGGAAGAATGCAAACAGTTGCTCCGAGAACGGTTGAGACTCCGGGAAACAATATTTCCCCATGAGGTTGCTTTGCGAACATCTCCCGATGATGGATCTTTACTTCAATTCATATTACTCACTTCGGACAGCGGACAACTGATAACCAGGTATTCCCGGCAGAGTTCGAACTGCAAGAAGAGGACATCTTCTGATCAACAAGAATTCAAGTCGTATCATAGGATTTTACATCTGCGACAATTCTATTCACATTCACTTTACATTTTATAATTGTCATAATATTCATGCATAGATTACATCATAACTGCATAGTCGAGTCAGGCTTTGATCATGTGAATGCCCGATTCATGGAGGCATGAACTCCAGTTTCCCCTGCAAGTTCCGGAGAAACTTTTTTCCTTCGAGACCACAGTTCATACACAAGGATCTCTCCAAGCAAGTCAACAGATGGTAGTCTCCCTCAAAGAGATAGTTTGTTCACTTTTGGAATTCCCCAACTGAGAATCTCCTGCAGAGCGACGCTCGACAATCTTCTTCAGATAAGATAGTCTGTTTCGCATTTTTGGAATTCCCTACAGGGTCGATAAGCGGTTCTCTTCTCTAAGAAATATGGATTCCTCGACATAATTGACAAGTGGCAGTTTTTCCTCCTGAAAAACAGTTTGGTATTTCCCCAGCAAGGTCAAGAGATGCCACTTTTTCGTCAAAAAAAATAATTCAGAATCTCCCAGCAGATCAACAAGTGATCCCCCAGCAGAATCAGTGAATGGTAGTCTTCGTCCAGAAGATAGTTCATGATCCCCAGCGGAGTCAACAAATGGTAGTCTTTCCCCAAGGAAAGACAGTTTGTCTGTTAAACATTCAAGAGGACAATAAATGTTGGTTTTCACCCCGAAAACAGTTCGTCCGCCTTCAAACAAAGTCATTAGCCCCTCAAAAGAGCGCGGGCCCATATGACAATCTTTCAAAGATGCCAAGTCAAAAAAGAAGATGTTGAAGTTTCTTTATTTACCGTCAAATGGTATCTTACCTCCAAGTGCTGGTAAGAAGTTTGATGAGGAAACAAACCTTTGAAGTTTCTTTATTTACCGTCAAATGGTATCTTACCTCCAAGTGCTGGTAAGAAGTTTGATGAGGAAACAAACCTTTGAAGTTTCTTTATTTACCGTCAAATGGTATCTTACCTCCAAGTGCTGGTAAGAAGTTTGATGAGGAAACAAACCTTTGAAGTTTCCTTATTTACCGTCAAATGGTATCTTACCTCCAAGTGCTGGTAAGAAGTTTGATGAGGAAACAAACCCTTTGAAGTTTTACCTCCAAGTGCTGGTAAGAAGCTTTATTTACCGTCAAATGGTATCTTACCTCCAAGTGCTGGTAAGAAGTTTGATGAGGAAACAAACCTTTGAAGTTTCTTTTACCGTCAAATGGTATCTCATCTCCAAGTGCTGATGAGAAGTTTGATAAGGAAACAGACCTTTGGAAATTTTCTCTTTATCTGAGATATTGTCCAAACGCAACTAAGACCAGTTTCGAGATATGGACATCCGAAACAAGGGGAGGTTGTTTACCTTTTTCTAAGTATCAACACTTAGTTAAAGAAGATGGATTACGCATCCTACACTGCCATCCATTCGCCAGAGTCCACATCAAGTATTTCTACAGGAGTTTGTCTCCTCATCCCCGCCGAGTGCGACAACGGGATCAAAGTCATGCAAAGATTTTATCAATTACAACATCTCAGGAGCGCCCAAAATTCGGGCATTCCTCGATATTTAAGTCTCTTTTACGCAGGAGAGATCGAGATATCAATCTCTCTCCCTCCAGATAAAAGAAACTTAAATAGGGGCATCTGTCATACCCTAATTTTTGACCCCCCTGAGATGACATATCTTTAGGATTTTCATCAGGTCAAAGCAAGTACCCAGAGCAGTCACTTCTTCATCTGGCATTTAATCGAGGATGCTCAAAAACAAGAAAACTCAGGCAAAGGATCAATCAATAGAAGGATTAGTCTCTAATACAATCATAAGACTCAAGAGCTTCATTATTTCACCTATGATTGATTAGACACCCAGTCATCTGAGTACAGGTTTACTCAGGTCACCATACTAGGGTTTTTTAGCCTATCAAGGACTAAAATCAGGGATCACCTTTGGGAAACCCTAAAAAGCCCCAGGGGATCATTCAAAGACATCAATCATTTTTAAATAACTCATATGACAAGATCCACTGGACATCACACCTCAATTCAAGGTCTACAGTCATTATTTTCATATGGTCGACAAGTAGGGTTTTTGACCTAATTCACCAAGATAGTTGACTTTTAATCAGGGCATGG
>NC_081180.1:150862556-150972890 GCF_029867415.1 Vicia villosa
ATGCCGTATGCAGAATTGTTTCCAACATTACTGGCAAAAGGACTCATTCAGACAAGGAGTCCTCCAAATCCTACAAATAGTTCCTCACCATGGTATAAGGCTGACCAATCTTGTCCCTATCATCAGGGGGCACCAGGTCACAATATTGAGAACTGTTTCCCTTTCAAGATTGACGTCCAACGATTAGTGAAAAGCGGAATGCTATCCTTCAAAGATACTAATCCAAACGTCCAAGCAAATCCTTTGACGCAGCATAAAGAAGCTTCAGTAAATCTGATAGATCAACACCCCAACGTCATTCAAATCTACGACATTCGTCAGATAGGGGAAAATCTTGTCAGGATGCACGCTAAACAAGCTGGGTACGGTCATGTACCACCTCACAACTACTTCACATGTGATATTTGTCCAAAGAATAATCAAGGATGTGCCATAGTTCAAGCTGCATTACAAGAACAAATGGACTTGGGATGGATTCAACATATCCGAGTCAGGACTGAACATGACATCAACATGGTTCAAGGATGTCCAGGAGAATACAAAATCTACAAAGTTGAAGATCTTGAAGGATCGGTAGTCAGGTTCCATAAAACTTTAAATGGACTTGCCTACTTTGGAACAGATTTCCACGCATACAGTAGATGCGAAATCTGTCGAAGAAATTCACGAGGATGTTTGCGTGTTCGCAACGATATTCAAAAGCTGATGGATGACAATACCATTACTGTTCTTGCCAACAGAGAAGATGATGAAGTCTTTACCGTATCTCCTCAAATTAATCAGGTTGAACCAATGCAAGTCAAGTATGATAGCAGGAAGACAGCAGTTGCACCACTAGTCATCTACTTACCAGGTCCTGTACCGTATGAGTCCAGCAAGGCTATACCATACAAGTACAACGCTACATTCATTGAAAATGGTAAGGAAATACCATTACCGTCTGTTGTCAACATTGCTAATGATAGTCGAGTCACCAGAAGTGGACGAGTCTTCAACAGAACAACGGAAAATGTGGAGAAACCTTCGGAGGAAGTACCACATAGGCAAGACAATCATCCGACCAATGCTGTTCAAGCGAAAGAAAATGATGAGATCTTGAAGTTAATCCAGAGGAGTGAATACAACATTGTAGACCAATTACTACATACTCCATCTAGGATTTATGTTCTTTCCCTGCTATTGAGTTCTGTTCTTTCCCTGCTATTGAGTTCTGGAACAAGCTTTTGTAGAACCAAGTGTTACTATAAGCCAATTCAACAACATCATTGCCAACATCTCCGCCGGAACTAATCTAAGTTTCTGTGACGAAGATCTTCCTGAAGAAGGAGTGGACCACAATCTTCCACTTCACATCTCAGTTGGCTGCATGGGTGATACACTCACAGGAGTCCTAATAGACAATGGATCCTCTCTCAACGTCATGCCTAAATCAACATTATCAAGATTATCTTTCGAAGATTACCCTCTAAGAAAAAGTCATGTCATCTTCAAAGCATTTGATGGATCAAGAAAGTCAGTTTTCGGAGAAGTAGATCTTCCCATAACTATTGGACCTCAGACGTTCAAAATCACTTTCCAGGTTATGGACATTCCAGCACAATACAGTTGTTTGCTAGGTCGCCCATGGATTCATGAGGCTGGGGCAATTACTTCAACACTTCATCAGAAACTGAAGTTCATAAGAAATGACAAATTGGTAACCGTATGTGGAGAACGAGCTCTGATCGTGAGCAACCTGTTATCATTCTCCGACATAGAACCAAAAGAGGTTGTTGGAACTAAATTCTAAGCACTTTCCTTGGACAAAGGAAAGGAGAAAGCAGCGTCTATTTCTTCATACAAAGATGCAATCCAAGTTGTAAAGGATGGTACTACCAGTGGTTGGGGGCACATTAATATTCCTACCAACAACAAGAACAGAACAGGAATTGGATTCTTTCCAACATCATCAAAGGCTATTCCAGGGATTGAGGTAGTTCTCCCAATTCAAGAAACTTTCTGCAGTGGAGGTTTTCTTCAACCTGTTCAACCAACAGTCAATACCATCGGTACGGAAAACACCGATGAAGAGGAATGGTTATCCTATCTTAACAAAGCAGGATACATCTCCTTACCAGAGTATGATTCACCTTACTATTATCCGACTAAAGGATCTGAAAGTAAGACTCAACCAAGCAGTGATGAAGTTACTGACAGCTTCACCACCAGAAGTCATGGTTCATCAGAAGAAGTTCCTCCTATCCCCGAAGAGACTTGGGATACATTAGGAGAACCAAGCGGAAAATTCGACTACATGGTGAAATACTCCGCTCCTGAAAGTTCAAGAATCTCTCTTGAAGACATTGTTCCAACTGGATGGAACAGTGATTTTGAGTACCTCTCTCAGCCAAAAGAGATGTATAACCCTTGCTATTCATCAGCATCTGGTGAAGTCATCATTGAGGATTATATCCCCAAGTTACCTTCCGAGGCTAAGGATCTAGAGTTCACATATCTAGTCAATGCCATCTTGGGAGAAGAGCAAGACCAAAATACAGAAGAGGATGATCTCGAAAGTGTCTCCGACAACGAGTCTCTCCATTCAAAAGATTGGAAGTTTCCTCAAAAGAAAGATCGACATACTCCACTCGGAAATGGGTATGCTCACACCGCTCAGTCTGCTGAAGTAGAAGAAGATCGTCTGAGTGTTGCAAAGACAGTGGTTGGTAAATCAAGACCTACCACAGGCCAGCTTAAGCCTAAGGTTCCAGATTACTTAGTGCACAATGGGGTTCGCCACTACTAGACAGCTGTTGAAGTTTCAACTGTTGTTCGCACTCCTAAGTAGGAACTTTCACCGTTATTTTGTCCTCTCACCATAGCCCAAGGTGAAGAGATGTTTCATAGGGCTTTGCATTTTACTATTTCTTAGTTAAATGTCCCTCTTTGCTTCGCCCAAAGCAATAGAGTTTTGTTTTATAGGGTCTTTGTTTCAAAAAAATGACTGTCCATAAATAAAAATGTCATTCTGTTCCTTCGTTTAGTTTTCCCTTTTCTTTTTTCAGAAATTGGTAATCCTAAAAAACACCCTAAAAAAACATCAAAAAATCATTAACTGCATACACCGAGTCTTCCCTCGTTGTCTAAATAAAACTTATCACACATATGCAGATTAATCATAGAATACCCCGTTGAAACGTGCGACCGTATGACTTCTCCAAGCTTTGAGTTTCCTGTATTCAAGGCAGAGGAAGAAGAAGACGAAGAAATATCAAAGGAAATTTCACGATTACTTCAACAAAAGGAAGAGGCCATTCAGCCATACAATGAGCCTCTAGAGATCATTAACCTTGGTTCCGATGGAAACAAAGAAGAGGTTAAGATTGGAGCTTCGCTCAGTTCAGAGATCAGAGAGAGTTTGATACAGCTGCTCAAAGAATTCTCAGATGTCTTCGCTTGGTCTTATCAAGATATGCCAGGGTTGGATACCAGTATAGTGGAGCATCACTTGCCATTAAAAGCAGAATGCCCTCCGGTCAAGCAAAAATTAAGAAGAACTCATCCGGAGATGGCCATGAAAATCAAAGAGGAAGTTCAAAAGCAGATCAACGCAGGTTTCCTCGTCACTTCAGAATACCCTCAGTGGTTAGCTAACATTGTTCCCGTTCCTAAGAAAGACGGAAAAGTCCGCATGTGCGTCGACTACAGAGATTTGAACAAAGCTAGCCCTAAGGATGATTTTCCTTTACCACACATTGATATGTTGGTAGACAGTACAGCAAAATCCAAAGTTTTCTCATTCATGGACGGATTTTCAGGATACAACCAAATCAAAATGGCACCTGAAGACATGGAAAAAACAGCTTTCATGACCCCCTGGGGCACGTTCTGCTATCGTGTTATGCCTTTTGGACTAAAGAACGCAGGGGCAACTTATCAAAGAGCTATGACTACGCTTTTCCACGACATGATGCATAAGGAAGTAGAAGTCTATGTGGACGACATGATTGCCAAATCAGAAAATGAAGAAGATCACATACAGAATCTGACAAAGTTATTTCAACGCTTACGGAAGTTTCAGCTTCGCCTGAACCCCAACAAGTGCACCTTTGGTGTCTATTCAGGAAAACTCCTTGGTTTCATTGTCAGCAAACGAGGAATTGAAGTAGATCCAGACAAAGTCAAGGCAATTCAAGAAATGCCTTCGCCCAGAACCGAGAAACAAGTTAGAGGATTTCTTGGACGTCTGAATTACATCTCGAGATTCATATATCTCATGACTGCAACTTGCGCTCCTATTTTCAAACTTCTACGGAAAAATCAAAGTTGCGTCTGGACAGACGATTGTCAGAAAGCGTTCGACAGCATTAAGGATTATTTGCTCGAACCACCCATCTTGTCTCCTCCAGTGGAAGGAAGACCTTTGATAATGTACTTAACCGTCTTAGAAGATTCCATGGGTTGTGTCCTTGGACAGCAAGGCGAGACAAAGAGAAAAGAGCATGCCATCATCTACTACCTGAGCAAGAAATTCACTGACTGTGAATCCCGCTACTCCATGCTCGAGAAGACGTGTTGTGCTTTGGCCTGGGCTGCCAAGCGTCTCCGCCAGTACATGATTCGACATACTACTTGTTTGATCTCTCATATGGATCCAATCAAGTACATCTTTGAGAAGCCTGCTTTAACCGGGAGAATTGCCCGTTGGCAGATGTTGTTATCGGAATATGACATTGAGTATCACGCACAGAAAGCCGTGAAAGGAAGCATTCTAGCTGAGCACCTGGCTCACCACCCACTCAATGGTCATGAATCGACCAGTTTCGACTTTCCGGACGAGGACATCATGTACCTCAAGATGAAAGATTACGACGAGCCACTACATGACGAAGGACCTGAGATAGGATCCCAGTGGGGCTTAATCTTTGACGGGGCTGTCAATGCTTATGGGCGAGGAATTGGGGCAATCATTGTTACACCTCAGGGTACCCATATTCCATTTACTGCCAGATTAACTTTCAAATGCACAAACAATGAGGCCGAATATGAAGCTTGCATCATGGGTCTCGAAGAAGCCATGGATCTAAGAATCAAACACTTGGATGTATACGGAGATTCTGCTTTGGTCATCAATCAAATCAAAGGAGAATGGGAAACACGCCAACCAGGGCTAATTCCTTACAAAGACTACGCGAGAAGATTATTATCATTCTTCGATAGGGTAGATTTTCATCACATTCCTCGTGAAGAAAACAATTTGGCTGATGCATTAGCCACACTCTCTTCCATGATTAGGATAAATCATTGGAATGACATTCCTCGGTCGATGTTATGCGCCTGGATAGGCCCGCTCATGTTTTCACAGTAGAAGCAATCATCGACGACAAACCGTGGTATCACGACATCAAGAACTTTCTTCAAAAGCAAGAGTACCCTCTTGGGGCGTCAAAGAAAGATAGAAAGACTTTGAGGAAGTTAGCTTGTAGATTCTTCCTGAATGAAGATGTTCTGTACAAGAGAAACTTCGACATGGTTCTGCTCAGATGCGTCGACAGAAAAGAAGCAGAAATACTCATGAGAGAAATACATGAAGGTTCTTTTGGTACTCACACAAATGGACACACCATGACAAGGAAAATACTGAGAGCAGGATATTATTGGCTGACGATGGAGTCAGATTGCTACCAGTACGCAAAGAGGTGTCACAAATGCCAGATCTACGCCGATAGAATTCATGTGCCACCATCTTTTCTCAACATACTCTCTTCCCTTTGGCCTTTCTCCATGTGGGGAATCGACATGATTGGAATGATCGAGCCAAAAGCGTCCAACGGACATCGCTTCATCTTGGTAGCTATAGACTATTTCACCAAATGGGTTGAAGCAGCTTCATATGCAAACGTTACAAGACAAGTTGTCGTCAGGTTTATCAAGAATCACATCATCTGTCGCTACGGCATTCCTAGCAAGATAATCACTGACAATGGGTCAAATTTGAATAACAAAATGATGAAGGAGCTTTGTGAAGAATTCAAGATCGAACATCACAACTCATCTCCTTACAGACCAAAGATGAATGGAGCTGTAGAAGCAGCTAACAAAAACATCAAGAAAATCATTCAGAAGATGGTCATCACTTACAAAGATTGGCATGAAATGCTCCCGTATGCTCTTCATGGTTACCGTACATCAGTACGTACTTCGACTGGAGCAACTCCTTTCTCCCTTGTATATGGCATGGAGGCAGTCCTACCAATAGAGGTTGAGATTCCATCGATGAGAGTTTTGATGGAGGCAAAATTAACAGAAGTCGAGTGGTGTCAAAGCAGATTCGATGAATTGAACTTAATCGAAGAAAAACGCATGACAGCTTTATGCCACGGGCAGCTATATCAACAAGGAATGAAGAAAGCTTTCGACAAAAAGGTTCGACCTCGCACAATCAAAGAAGGCGACCTTGTACTCAAAAAGATTCAATCTTTTCTCACAGATTCGAGAGGGAAATGGACTCCCAATTATGACGGCCCCTACGTGGTCAAGAGAGCTTTCTCAGGAGGATCCTTAATACTCGCGACTATGGATGGAGAAGAATTCACCCGTCCTGTGAACGTCGACGCAGTCAAGAAATACTTCGCCTAAATAATCAAAAGAACAGCTCGCTAAGTTGAAAACTCGCAAAGAGCGACTTAGGCAAAAAAGAGCGTCTCGGTGAATCGAAAACCCGAAAGGGCGATTCAGGCAAAAGTTAGAGACATAAAAAAATAATTAATCAATCCCGGTAAACTTAAAACCCGAAAGGGGTAGTTTATGCAAAAGTTAGGGATATATGGCAAGTAACTGTGTTCAGGACAAACTTGATCATTCAAAATCCATAGCGGAGTGTTCATCAGCAGTAAGTCATCTTCTACGAAGCACGAATACAGCGCAACTCTGAGTGGAAGGGAAAGATAACGGTCGTCATGTTTCATCGTAGCCCTTTTCCCGAAAATTACCAATTTCCAACTTTGTAAATACTCCATGGAATCAAGCATTTGGCTGATTACCATTCCATATATAATAATTTGAGCCTTGTGTTTTTCCTTTGCAATCTAGTCTTATTCAGTTTCTTGGAATGCATTTTGAATTTAAACAGTCATTTTCTTGAAACAAATGTTTTCATAAAATAAAATGAATTTACTTGCAAAAATAAAGGTGAAATTTCTTTCTAAGGTTTACAAACAATAGGAAGAATGCAAATAGTTGCTCCGAGAACGGTTGAGACTCCGGGAACCAAGTTTTCCCCATGAGGTCGCTTTGCGAACATCTCCCGATGACGGATCTTTACTTCAATTCATATTACTTACTTCGGACAGCGGACAACTGATAACCAGATATTCCCAACAGAGTTCGAACTACAAGAAGAGGACATCCTCTGATCAACAAGAATTCAAGTCGTATCTTAGGATTTTACATCCGCGACAATTCTATTCACATTCACTTTACATTCTATCATTGTCATAATATTCATGCATACATTACATCATAATTGCATAGTCGAATCAGGCTTTGATCATGTGAATGCCTAAGTCATTGAGGCATGAACTCAAGTTTCCCCTGCAAGTTCCGGAGAAAATTTTTCCTTCGAAACAACAACTCATACACAAGGATCTCCTCAAGCAAGTCAACAGATGGTAGTCTCCCTCAAAGAGATAGTTTGTTCACTTTTGGAATTCCTCAGCCGAGATTCTCCTGCAAAGCGACATTCAACAGTCTTCTTCAGATAAGATAGTCTGCTTCACATGTTGGAATTCCCTGCAGTTTTGGTATTTCCCCAGCAAGGTCGAGAGATGCCACGTTTTCGTCAAAGAAAATAATTCAGAATCTCCCAGCAGATCGACAAATGATTCCCTAGCAGAATCAGTGAATGGTAGTCTTCATCCAGAAGATAGTTCATGATCCCCAGCGGAGTCAGCAAATGGTAGTCTTTCCCCAAGAAAAGACAGTTTGTCTGTTAAATACTCAAGAAATCGACAAATGGCAGTTTCTTCAAACAGTTTGTCTGTTTCAGGGATGTTTAGTTCCCCACAGAGTCGATAAATGGTAGTTTTCCCCTTAGGAAAACAGTTTGTTGATTCCCCAGGCACCAGTCGACGAATGGCAGTTTCCACCCCGAAAACAGTTCGTCCGCCTTCAAACAAAGTCATTAGCCCCTCAAAAGAGCGCGGGCCCATATGACAATCTTTCAAAGATGCCAAGTCAAAAGGGAAGATGGTGAAGTTTCTTTATTACCGTCAAATGGTATCTCATCTCCAAGTGCTGATGAGAAGTTTGATGAGGAAACAAGCTGTGAAGTTTCTTTATTACCATCAAATGGTATCTTACCTCCAAGTGCTGGTAAGAAGTTTGATGAGGAAACAAACCTTGAAGTTTCTTTATTACCATCAAATGGTATCTTACCTCCAAGTGCTGGTAAGAAGTTTGATGAGGAAACAAACCTTGAAGTTTCTTTATTACCATCAAATGGTATCTCATCTCCAAGTGCTGATGAGAAGTTTGATGAGGAAACAACCTTTGAAGTTTCTTTATTTACCGTCAAATGGTATCTCATCTCCAAGTGCTGATGAGAAGTTTGATGAGGAAACAACCTTTGAAGTTTCTTTATTACCATCAAATGGTATCTCATCTCCAAGTGCTGACGAGAAGTTTGATGAGGAAACAAACCTTTGAAGTTTCTTTATTACCGTCAAATGGTATCTTACCTCCAAGTGCTGGTAAGAAGTTTGATGAGGAAACAAACCTTTGGAGCTTTTCTCTTTATCTGAGATATTGTCCAAACGCAACTGAGACCAGTTTCGAGATTTGGACATCCGGAACGAGAGGAGGTTGTTTACCTTTTTCTAAGTATCAACACTTAGTTAAAGAAGATGGATTGCGCATCCTACATTACCATCCTTTCGCCAGAATCCACATCAAGTATTTCTGCAGGATTTTGTCTCCTCATTCCCCGCCAAGTGCGACAACGGGATCAAATCATGCAAAGATTTTATCATCTCAGGAGTGCTCAAAATTCGGGCATTCTTTGATATTTAAGTCTCTTTTACGCAGGAGAGATCGAGATACCAATCTCTCTCCCTCCAGTTAAAAGAAACTTAAATAGGGGCATCTGTCATACCCTAATTTTTGACCCCCCCTGAGATGACATGTCTTCAGGATTTTCATCAAGTCAAAGTAAGTACCCAAGGCAGTCTGGCATTCAATCGAGGGTGTTCAAAGACAAGAAAACTCAGGCAAAGGATCAATCAATAGAAGGATTAGTCTCTAATACAATCATAAGACTCAAAAGCCCCATTATTACACCTATGATTGATTAAGACACCCAGTCATCTAAGCACAGGATTACTCAGATCAACAGACTAGGGTTTGGAGCCTATCAAGGACTAAAATCAGGGATCACTTTTGGGAAACCCTAAAAAGCCCCAGGGAACCATTCAAAGACATCAATCATCTTCAAATAGCTCACATGACAAGATCCACTGGACATTACACCTCAATTCAAAGTCTACAGTCATTATTTTCATATGGTCGACAATTAGGGTTTTTGACCTAATTCACCAGGATGGTTGACTTTTAATCAGGGCATGGATCCAAAACTCAAGACATGATTCAAGAATCTCTACTACCTCAATATAATCCATTTACATCATTCATTTGAGGAGAAGATCTTGTTTCTTCACAAAAGCCCAAAAAATTCACTTTGTCAGGAAAAGTCAACTGTGTGGGACCATCATTGACTTTTAAGGTTTTTGGTCAAAAAATGACTTTCAAAGATCAATATCATCAATATATGGATGTCAAAGTCATTTGACCAAAGAAATTCAAAGAAATTCATCAAGGAGCAAAAAGTCGGGAATTAGGGTTTTTGAAGGCATGGTGAGAACTCAAAATTTCACCTACACAACTCAAAAAACTTCCAACATGAAAGTTGTAGATCTTGCAAAATAAAACAACATCTTACAAAGGAACTTTTTTCAAAAGATCAATCATTTATGAAGTTTTGGAAATTTTGAAGTTTAGGTCATAAACACTTAGAAATTTTTCTGTGTTTTAACCTAGTTTTCATCCAACTTTGGGCTCATTTTTCACAAATTTCCCAAATGATTCTGAAGAAGACATAAACTAATGATTTGAAGTAGATGTTTAGGGCTTTCCAAATTGTGTTCAACCTTCTCCAAATTCAATTTGAGCTAGGAGTTATGCTTGTTCAAAGTTGGCCTCATGAAGTAAAATTATAGGTCATGTGCAAATTGGAACTTTGCAATTTTGTGCATTTTGCTTCACTAATGGATGCTACACGACCCATAACATGTCTGAAACAATGCCATACATTCATTTTCACCATGCCATGATAATTGAAGAAGATTCCTAAAACAAGAACATGTGATTATGTAATGATTACTTTTGAGAATTTATGGCAAATTGATGAATCACCCAAGGAATCTTCTCACCAACCAATTAGAGCTCACTTTGCATCTGAATTGTCCCCTAAGATCAGATAGAATCAATGGATAGGGGAGGTGGCTCGAAAATGCAATGATCACACTTGGATATTCTTTGAAATTTCTTCATGGCTAAGAAACCAAACTTGCTTCACTAAGCAAGCTCACTCTCCCAATCAGTACTGAGACATTTGCCTATAAATAGAGGCCTCATTCTCATTCAAAAAACACACCAAAGCAACCATATTCCTTGCTTTCTCTTTCTCTTCTCATGTTCATTGTTTTTCAAAGTTCTTTGGCAAGAAGAATCGATTTCTTCAAACCAGAGCTTATCTTTGGAAAGTGAGCATTCTAACATCTCAAGGGAGGTCATTTGAGGTGATCCAAGCACCTGGATCACTTATGTAAGTAGAGGAACACCATTGTTGCTCTCACTTTGGAGCATTTGCAGTTGGAGGTCCATGGAGTAATTCAGGAGGTTCTGAGCCAAGCCAATCATCCAGGCACATTCCTCAGGTCATAGTGAAGCTAACCAGATGGCTGCAGCTCATCTGTAACTCCAAATTCAACAACCTCCATGTTCACTTGAAGCTGAAATCGAAGGAGGTCCATAGAGCAATTCAAGAGGATTCAAGCTCCAATAAGCATTCAGTTAGCATCATTGAGTCTCAGGGAAGCTATTGAGATCATTCATTCAAGCCCAGTTGCTCTTAATCATCCTCACGACCTCCATTTTCAGAGGTAAGTTTCTGAACTTCACCTCTTTAATTTAAGCACTCACTGAGTTAAAGCTCGATTCTATCTTATTTAGCATCATCAGAGGATTGAAAACCCTCTATCATCTTGCATTTATTCATCTTGTTTGTCATTTAATTTCAAATTTAGGGTTTATATGTTCTTAGAGTTTTCTGAGAAATTAGGTAGCTATAGTTCATATAAATAAATGTTAGTTACATATCTGGATTCGTGAGGAAATTTAGAACAAGATTGATGTTTACATCATGTCATTTAGTTGAGAAATCAGAGAGTTAGGATTTTGAAAATCTTTGAGCTCGAGGAAGAAGATGACTATGGCCATGGCGCGCAAAATTTGAATCTGGGGCCAAAGTTTATTTTATTTTGAATGGTATGCGTTCCTTAAACGACTGAACAAACTTGCCCTAGTGGCCTCCCATACGCCCTTAGTCTCATCATGCCTCAAGTATGGGGTTCGAATCCCCCTCGCCCCAGACTTTTTGGTTCTTTTATTCTTCAATGATTTACTAGTTGTTTTGAAACATAATCAAATGAATGCAAGTTACTATCACCACACGCGCGTTGGCTCACTGGTGTTTGTTTTGTGTGTGTGACCTAGAGGGCGTGGGTTCAAACCCTCCAAGGGCCAAAACTATTTTTTTTAACACACAATTTCTTTCATTTTCTCACAAAACTTCACATATTTATTTAACCTATCAAATTAATTTATTTTCACTTCATTTTTCACACACTTATCATTTAATATACCTATTTTGTGAATAATCAAAAAAATCATAAAAATATTATTTATTTCTTGAATTTTAATTAGGTTTAAAATAGTATGTTTTTAAGTGTTTTCTTAAATACTTTAAATATATATTATCACTTTATTTTAACCCAATCACTTTGTAAATAATTTTATGATAAAACCCTAATTGTTTAGGTCTTAATTAGTTAAAAAGTCTTTATTTTTACCCTAATTAAGTTGACTTTTGTCAATTTTCAAAACTGTTTTCAATCTCCGAATAAATCAAATGATTAAGGTTTTCAAACAACAAAACCTTATATCATTTCAAATCATTTTCAATTTGCTTTTATAACCAGTACTGTAAAGTACTGGGCCTCTAATAGAGTGTAAGTCCCAAAAACCTTCTCTTCTTAGCTTGTTTTCAAAACTGTATTTTCAAAATCTTCTTTCTGTTTTCAAAAACATTCTTCTGGTATTTGAAGGGCATTATTCCCGGTGAAACTCTTCAGATACCTATGTGACCTTTGTCCATCTTCACTTCTTCTGTTTTCAAAAACCATTAACTGTTTATCATAAATATTCAACTGTTATCAACAAAACAATAAAAATTACTGTTGAGGCTCTGTACATATTTCTTCAAAGGCCTCCACTCCATCCAGGTTAGGCTTTACAAGCTTTCAATTTACAGTCTTTATTT
The DNA here is from genome assembly GCF_029867415.1 of Vicia villosa. Lineage (NCBI taxonomy): Eukaryota > Viridiplantae > Streptophyta > Magnoliopsida > Fabales > Fabaceae > Vicia > Vicia villosa. The sequence goes on from NC_081180.1 coordinate 150,875,191, forward strand.
AAATTACTGTCAAATATAAATTGTGCATATATATTAGTTTAGAACTACGTTTGAGTATAAACCCTAGGACAGTTAAACTATATATATATTATAGGAATATGACCTAGGATTGAGAATGTCTTCCCGGTGAAGGCTTTTTCCTAATTAGAGATCTGTAGTTCAAACCCCCAAGATGAATTATTCCCGGTGAAACATCTTGGCAAAAACCTTAGAATCCAAAAATAATAGGACACATCCACCCAAAGAGGAATTATTCCCGGTGAAACCTCTTACCCATTTGCTTAGAGCCAAAATAAGTTCAAAACTACATAGCTTTCTCTTGTGCTATAACAAGGACCCTCGATTAGCCTCCTCTTGGGCTTTGTACAAGGACCCACAGGCTTCTTAAAAGCATTTCCAGCTTCCTCTTGAGCTTGTATACAAGGACCCATCAGGTTTCTTATAAACATAGGAACAGGTCTTTAGTCACCTTTTAGCCTACCCTGGTGAGTTTCTTCCAATTTAAACCAGACTTTAAACAAGCCAAGTTTGTCTCAATTTTGCATTGAGTACACCTTTTGGAATGAGAGACATGGACAGTCTCTGTCACCCTTATCTTCATCAATCTTCCTTAGCAGAGTCTAGGATCTATGTTTATCTTCTCCTCAGCATGTGTCAGCCTTCATCTTGGGCTTTAAACAAGAAGTCTCCATTAGATAATCTTTCTGCCATCCATTTCAATCATAGAATCCCTGGAAAGGGTTAGCTTCCACACATTCTTCCATTTCAATAAAATCCCTGGAAAGGGTTAGCTTCCACACATTCTTTCATTTTTAATATAAACCCCTGGAAAGGGTTAGCCTCCAAAGTCAATTAATAAAAATGTCAAAAAATAAAGATTCATTTCTCTTAGGAGATAATTTCCCCAAAAGAGTCAAAACCCCTGGAAAGGGTCAGCCTCCAAAAAACATGATAAAGTCAGTCTTTTACCAAATAAATTCACCAGCTGAGTCAAAATCCCTGGAAAGGGTTAGCTTCCAAAGAAAAACAGTCATTTAATAAATAAAACCTCCTCAGTAGAGTCAAAACCAAAAAAAAACAGTTAGCCTCAACCTTGGGCTTCATACAAGGCACCCAAACAATAAAACTCCCCTGTCAAGAGTCAGCCTCAACCTTGGGCATTGTACAAGGCAGATAATAGAGTCTCCCCAGTGAGTCCTTCATCATTCAGTAGCCACAACCTTGGACTTTGTACAAGGCAGATAAACCATACTTTCATGTGTCAAAGATTCCTAACACCTAGGATCTTTTCCCCATAGAATCATCCATACTCAGTTTATTTAAGAGTCTGCCACAACCTTGGGCTTTGTACAAGGCAGAAAATAATGTTTTTTTTCCTAGCTAGAGTCAGCCACAACCTTGGGCTTTGTACAAGGCACACAAAATAGAGTCATTCATTCAATTATCCTTAACAGTTAGCCACAACCTTGGGCTTTGTACAAGGCACATAAATAGAGTCTCCCTAAGTAGAGTCAGCCTCAATTCTGGGCTTTGTACAGAACACCAAAATATCCTGTAATTAATCCCCAGTGGAGTCATCTCCCAGAGTCAATAATATTAATAAATCAATCAAAAAGCCTCAAGCTTGGGCCTCATACAAGCCAGCTAAAGTCAAATCTTTTATACAGTAGATAGACATAGCTTATCTCTATAGAGAGATATTTTTACTACTCTACCACATTCAAACAAACAAACATTTCATTTCAATTTTAATCAAGTCTCCCATTTAGGATTTTGAAAGGCATGAGCTGGCAGTAAAACCCAGACATGTGGTAACTTTCCCTAATTTGGATGAGCATCTTTCTTTCATTTAAGAGGCATTTGACTGGTATACTTGCACATACACAAGTAAGGTCCCCCTCTTGAATGAAATGAATTCAGTTATTCTGTCACTCCTTTAAATGTTTGTGGTAGAATAGTACAAATACCTCTCTGTAAAGATGATTTCATGTCTCTTTACTGTAAACAGAGATTTAATTCCAAGCTTCAACCTTGAGCTTCAAGCAAGGCACCAAAAATAATTAATTTCCCTAGTTAGTTCCCCGAACTACATTAAGCTCTGACTTCCACTAGGGATATGTAGGCATGAGGTTCACAAGGAATCTCAGCGAGCTAATAAAATACCAAAAATAGTCAGTCTGTCTATATGTCTGTCTTTCTTTATTCAATTCAATTCTCTCTCCTAATACAAAGGAGAAACTTTCCCAATTATTAGCAGCAAACACAATCACAATGACACAGAGAAGGTTCCTGTAGAGTACTACAGATATGTAGGGTGTTTAAACACTTCCCTATGTATAACCGACCTCCCGGACTCCAGAATTTCTAGTCTAGGTGAAATCCCCACACTTAGCAAACTCCTAGGGTTTAGTTGAGATCTTTTTTTCCCTTTCCTACTCGTAGGACAAATAAGAAAGTTCGTGTGATATCGTAGGAAGAACTGAAATAAAATTCATCCCACCACGGGCGCATTCTCCTTCCAAATTTCGCGTGAAGGGTTTAGCGTGCCGTCCTCCCAAGTGAAACGGGGAGGTAAAAGAAAACGACACCACATTTGTACCGCAGCGAGCCAAGGTATACCACTGAATATCATTATTAGTAAGAAACATAAGTCTTTGAGACCAACGTAAACCTTCTCGGTTTTCCGTGAAAATGGGAGACTTAGGTAAGTGTGAAACAATCCATTTAAACAAGAGAGGTGCACAACATACAATAATTCCACCACCTTGGTGATTCCTATGATGGACAGAGAAATACATGTCACCAAGCAGAGTCGGAACGGGATTTCCATTCAAAAAGACCTTTATGGCATTGATATCAACAAAGTCGTCGATATTGGGAAACAGAACCAACCCATAGATGAGCAAGGCTAGTACAACTTCAAAAGCTATCATGCTACCAGTCTCGATGAAATCAAAGGCTCTCTTTATTAGAAACTGTGAAGGCAAACCTGGAAGGTTTCCTTTGGTAGTCCAATTACTTTCTACTTCAGATTTCTTCAAGTGGGTACCTGTTGCAATGACCGGTGACTTAGGAATGGCTTCCAAACCATTGAAAGGTATTTTGTCAGACACAGGAATACCCAAAAGATTGGCATATTCTTCCAAGGTTGGTACCAACTGATAGTCTGGAAAGGTAAAACACCGGTAGACGGGATCATAAAACTGAACCAGAGTTTTGAGAAGTCCTTCATCAACGTGAGTGTTCAAAATAGGCAAAAGCTTTCCATGGCTTTTCCTAAAATCGGAAGGATCTTGTACAAAAGATGCTAATTCTTTCAGTTTTTCCACATTAGGCTCTTTGAAACCGTATTTCTTGGTATGCCTTTTTACCCACTCCATCACTTAATCCTATAATGTTTGCAAGGAAAATTTCTCTAAAATTTTTTGGAAAAAATCATGTTTTTATGGAAAAAGATGGGTTTTTTAATGAATGTATGAATGCATGGATGCATGGATGCCACATATTCAAACATGGTAAAGCAAACACGGTGATGCAAACATGGTAACGCAAACATGGTACTACAAACATGGTAATACAGACATGGTAATACAAATATGGTACACCCAGGTTCAAAGGTCCAGCGTCACGAGCATGAGGTCAGAGAACCAAACATGGGATAGTACTAGGGGTTAATCACCTGCAAAACATGTTCTACTGATACGTCAGAGTCTACATTTTTCTTTCGGATATTACCGGCTTTCCACAATTAAACTCATGAGCTAGCAATATTCTCAAGAAAAACTCGTCTGAGTGTGGTTCTCCGCATGACAACTAATCCAAGTCTTCACCTGAATAGTTTCTGCACCACAACCTAACAAGGCCAGGATGGGTTGGGGTTCTACAGCCAACTCAGCTTCTACAGTTCAATGAAAGCAATAATGTCTTCGCAATTAAACTTGCTAAACATATACTACCAACAAGGAACCTCCACTGAGCGGAAGGATTCTCATGCTGACTTTTTAAGGACTGACTCCTTGTATGCCATACATGACTATACCCTCCACCTAATTCTTATGTGTACTTAATCCGGGTTAGGATTTGTCCATAATGTATCACTTGTAACAGAACCACAGATGTAACAGAACCATAGAGCCAAACATGTAATAAAAATGAAATAAAAACAAAACAAATAGAAATAACCCCTTCTTTGGAAATAATAAAAAGATGGTCCCCAGTGAAGTCGCCATTTTTCTGTCGCGGGGAAAAATCGTATCCTTTTTTCGAGATGAGACACCTGATGCCTTCTTTGGGCTCGAGTGCTCAAAAAATGATTTTTCTTTTGTTCCGACCAAACTTTTTATTATTTCCAAAGTAGGAAAAGGAAAAAAGCTGCAATAACCTAAAAGTGGGGGGAGAGATCTTGGGTAAGAGGGTTGGTTATACGAAGGGAAGGTATTAGCACCCAACGTATCTATAGTATTCTATAGGTTTCTTTGTTTTGTTTATTCCATTCTTGTTATGGTGGAGGTTCTTGTGAGAAAGAGGTGGGACCTAAGGTGTTTGTTTGATTATGCTCGCAAAGATCATCGCGATCCTCTGCATACATATCCCTTAGAGGGAATCAGAGCATCTGTAGCTCGGGGTCTACGGGTGCTAAGGTTTGAATGGTTTTTTTGTTTTGTTTTGCTCGCCAAGGATACGACCTTGTGCCTACGTATTCTCAAAGGGATGTTGAGAAAGTCAGAGCAATCGTAGTTCCCACTTATGCTAGTGGAAGCAAAGGATAAGAGACAAATGTCATCTAAATGTTTGATGTATCTAATCTATATCATCACATACATCTGTTTGATTGTTTGAAAATCTTTTCATTATAAGCCCTGGGCTGTGCCACTTATGGCGCTTAGAATGATAAAGATGTTTTTGTTGTTTAACCAGCCTTGTGGCAAAAACTTTCAATGAAGTCAGCCTTGTGACAAAAAGTTTTGATTAATCAGCCAGCCTCGTGGCGAAAGTTTCAATGAAGTCAGCCTTGTGACAAAAACTTTGATTAATCAGCCAGTATGGTGGCAAAACGGTTTGATTGATTAGCCAGCCTTGTGGCAAAAAGAAGTTTGATTGATTAGCCAGACTTGTGGCAAAAAAGTTTGATTGATTGATTGTTTGTGATGATATAGAAGAGATACTCCTATCATAGAGATGATAAATGTCTAATCTCCTAGGGTATTTGTTTTGGATATTGGGGATGCTTATAAGAAGCCCGTGGGTCCTTGTACGAAGCCCAAGAGGAGGCTATCCGAGGGTCCTTGCATTGTAAGCCCAAGAGGAGGCTATGGGAGGGACAATCCAGGGTCCTTGCATTGTAAGCCCAAGAGGGGGCTATGGGAGGGTCACTCGTTTGTACAAAGCCCAAGGGGAGGCATGGTATAGTTGGTTTGAGCTCTTAGAGCGATTTCACCGGGAAACCATACTCTATGTCCTAACCTAAACTAGGGAGATTCTTTGCACGAAGCCCAATAGGAGGCTATGGGGAACCTAGTGTTGTACTAAGTTGAATAAGCATATAACACAATCACAAGTATGAACAAGTACGAACAAACATGAACAAGTACATGAACAAATATGAACAGTTATACATATATGACAAAGTGTGTGTATATAATGGAGTTTATGAAGGAATTATACCTGTAAGCATGATCCGTTTGTAAACACGGGGGCTCGGGACTTATACTCGGGGAGAGGCCCACTTGAGTTTATTCAAAGCTATGTAAACAGGTATTTACAAAAGGGGCTTGGGACTTATACCTACATGGAGGCCCATGGTATTTTTGGGAAGATTTAAAGAAAACCTTCATTTTTGATTCGTTGTTCGAAGTAAAAACAAATTGATCGAGATATGTACAAAAAGGCGTACAATGAAATACCTAATTTCATGTACAGGAATGGGACTTATACCTATGTGGAGGCCCATGTTTATTTTATAAAACATGGTTAATTGATTTGCAAAGTTTGTCGTTTTGAAAACAGTTTGAAGATTTGTTTTGAAAAAGTTTTCTGTACAAAGAAAAACTGTACAAATAAAAAGGAAAGGGACTTATACTCTCTAATATTCGAGAGGCCCCACATCGTTTTGAAAATCAATTGATCAATTAAAAATATTTAATCAATAGTTTCAAAAAGAAATGGTTTATCGTCTTTGAAAAGAATCGCGATCGCTTGTTTTAAAATGATTTGAATTTGACAAAAGTCGACTTAATTAAGTTTAAATCAAATTTTAATGCTTAATTAAGACCTAAGTAATTTAGGGTTTGATCACAAAAATATTTACAAGTGATTAGGTTTGAAAATTAAATGAAAAACAATATTTAAAGTATTTAAAAACACTTAAAAATGTATCATTTTAAACCTAATTAAAAACATATTAAATAAATCTTTTTTTGTGATTTTTTTGATATTGTCAAAATATGTATATTAAATAAGAAGTGTTTAAAAAATGAAGAAAAAAAATAAGTTGATTTGATTGGTTAAATTAAATGATGAAGTTTTGAAGAAAATGAAGAAAAATAGTGTCAAAAAAATAGGTTTGGTCCTGCCAGGGTTTGAACCCACGCCCTAAGGTTCACCACTCAAAACAACAACCAACTGAGCTGCGCGTGCAGCTTGTTTATGATACGCGTTCAACACATTATATTTTAAAACAATTATTTGAATTCTTTGAACGAAAATCTGGCGCCAAGAACACACCCTAACTGAAATTCAAAAATCTTCAAAACTGTGTTGTTTTGATCGATCAAAGGGTCTATCTCACTCGGTTTTTCACGAGGAACATGATGGTGCCCTCATAATTCATTTATTTTCACTCTAAGGGGGTCAATTTTCTGATGAACACGAAGAACCCTAATTCTGAGATTGATCATGAAATCGTGTATGTGCAAGATAAATAGCAATTGATTGAGGGTTAATGATCCTCATAGGTACAGAAACAAGATGGTATGCTCACATTTCATTTATGATGCGTGCAAGTATGAGTTTGAAGTTCATGAGCACTTACCTTAAAAACGGCACACCTGAGAATCGAATTCTTGCTTGGAGGTGTTACAGAAGTTGTTTGATGATCTGGATAGCTTCAATGGACCTTATGGAAGGTGTCTGGATGCTTGGAACCATCTGAATTCATCTGGGCATGGCCATGGTACCCGATCTGCATAAGCTTCAAGAGTGAATCGAATTTGATGATTCTGAGGTTATTGGCTATATGTGATGGATTGGATAGTTCATATGTGATATATGGATGATGTTAGAAGTGATAGTTTGGACAGAATTGAGCCTGAATGAAAATTCGCATGATAAGTCTCATGTTATGCATATTTGAGAAGTGAGGTAGTGATTTTGAGTTTTAGGTGTTTTTGGGGTGTATGGATGGATCAAACACATCCCATATGATGTTTATGAGTTGTGGGAAGCATCATTTTGCTCAGAACTTGCAAGGGATGGAACTTGCACTTTCTCCTCTTTGAAACTCATGAAACTTGCAATTCAAGAAAGAAGAGAGAAAACCTATAATTGTGAGGTTTTGGTGTGAATTGAAGAGTGGAAATGACCTCTATTTATAGGCCATGAGTTCTGAATGCAGAGCCTTGCAACTTGCTTCTTCTTTGGTGATTTGGCATTTGGAGATAAAGTGGAATCTTTACATTTAATGCAAATGGTTAAAGTAACTAAACCATGGTTATTTTGGCCAAGCTTCTTATCCTCTTCCATTCTGATCTCAAATCAGAAAATATCTACCAATTATTGCATCTATGCATCATTACTTGGGTCATTTAGTAGAATAGTGCATAGCTTTGGTAAAAATGGCTTATAATTTCATGCATAAGGACCTCTAATGACAAAATTCAAAACCATAGCTATGCTCCATGTTTTTTCATGCTCTTGGACATTTTGGAAAGCTCATATTACACACTTCAAAACCCTAGTTGAAAGTTTCTTCAAGACCTTTAAGGAAGTAGGTGAAAAAGATCCATGAACTTTGAAGAAAATGAGATTTTAAGTGAAATTTTCATAAAGTTCCAACTTTGAAGCTCCATATCTCTTAAATGGTTGATCTTATGGAAAAAAATTATATGTGTCAAAGTTGTTTATTGGATCAAAATCTACAACTTTGATATTGGAAGTTTTTTTCAGTTTGTAAGTGAAATTTTGAGAAATTCCCTTCCAATATCTCTTGATTGATTTTCTTGATTTTTCTTGATCAAATGACTTCATATATCATATATTGATGATTCAAAACTTCAAAAGTCATGGTTGACCAAAATTCCCCAAAAGTCAATGGTGATCTTGTACAGTTGACTTTTTCAAACGAATCGCGTTTCTGGAGATTTCAAATGAAACAGTCTATCCTCACCATATGAATGGTATGAATGGATCATATTGAAGCATTAGAGGATATTGAGCCATGGTTTGAGTTGTGGCACCATGTCCTGATTAAAAAGTCAGTGGTTTAGTGAATTAGGTTAAAAACCCTAATTGTTGACCAGATGAAATTGATGACTGTAGGTCTTGAATTGAGATACAATTTCCATTGTATGTTGTCATAGGGATTACTTGAAGATGATTGAAGCCTTTGATTGACTTCTTGGGGATTTTTAGGGTTTCCCAAATGTGATCCCTGATTTTGGTCCCTGATAGTTCAAAACCCTAATCTGATGATTTGCAATTTCACTGTTGATCATTCCTTGTGTAAGAGATGTTCTGAGCCAATGGATTAGGTCAAAATGATGCACTTGGGGTCTTGAGGTCATGTCCCAAGTCATTAGGTCAAATCCTGAGTAAAAGTCAGGAGTATGCTATCTTCAGTTAAAACCCTAATTTGGTTGATTCAGAGCCTTTGAGCTTGTTGAAATGAATCTATGAGGACCAAATGTTGATTTTTGATGAAGATAATTCATTTGAAATGAAGGGAGAACAAAACCCTAATTGATTGTTGCTTGTACTGGTGAGTGATTTCTTGATTAAACCCTACTGAGCACAAGTAACAAACACAAGCTATGCAATTTGTTAGAGATGCAAATGATGCATATGCAAATGATATGAGGTGGTATCTTAGGTCAAAAATTGGGGTCTGACAAATAACAACAATAATATATATTTCAAAGAGGTTCCTACAGAGTACCATAGATTCGAAGGGTGCTAATACCTTCGCCTTACATAACCAACCCCCGTAGATATTTGATAAGTTTATTAGTTTTGATTTTAAAAACTTTTATGGGTTTTATTTTGCTCTTTCTCCCATTTCCTATGGAAACAATAAAGTGCAGAGGCGACTTTGTTAAAATATATGAGCTAAGTCAATCAATGGCTCTAGTCTCACAAATTTCACCGCTACAACGTTAGTAACACAAAAAGGCATCACCAAATACTCATAATGCCCATATCGGATTCTGATATCCATTTTCAGAATATTGGTGATAACCCGATCTCAAGTCAATCTTGCTAAACACATGTGCACCCACCAACTGATCCATCAAGTCATCTATTCTCGAAAGTGGATACTTGTTCATTATTGTTACTTTATTTAATTGCTTATAATAAACAATAGTCTCATGCTTCCATCTTTCTTTTTCACTAGCAACATCGGAGCTCCCTTAGACGATACACTTGGTCTCACAAACTTCTTCTTAAGTAAATCCTCCAATTGCTTCTTCTACTCTGCCAACTCAGATGCTGACATCCTGTATGGTGCCATAGAAACAGGCCTGATACCAGGGACAAGATCAATATCAAATTCAACTTCTCTTCCTGGCAGTACATCGAGAATCTCATCGGGAAAAACTTCAAGAAATTCACGTACCACTTGTAATTCATCAACTATAGCTTGATTCTCAATAGATAACGAAGCCATCAACGAAAATACCTGCGCTTCATTTTGCACCAATTCCCTCAATTTTCTAGCAGATAATAAACCAGTTTCCTCCTCCTCGCCAGAAGTAGAAAACACGACAGATTTATTATAACAAATAATATGAACATAGTTATATTCCAACCAGTTCATACCTAAAATCACATCCAATCCACTCAACGATAAACAAACCAAATCAACAACAAAGTATCTGTTAAATATCGACAAAGGACACTTCAAATACACTAGATAAGTAGTCATCGACCCCTTAGCTGGAACATCGACGACCATCTCTCCATTCATGGAAGGCAACACAAGACCCAAATTTTCACACATTCAGAACCAATAAAACAATGCATAGCACCAGTATCAATAATAGAAATTAAGGATGTACTATTAATGAAACAAGTACCTCTAATTAGTCTATTTTTGCTAGCTGTCTGAGTTCCTGCTAAAGCAAATACCTTCCCCACAGTTGAAGCAAATAACCTCTTTGTCCTTACAATCAGCTAGTTCATGCTCGACTTTACCACAACGGAAACACCTCTTTACATCATGTGGTGTCATTTTTTTTACCCCCCCCCCCGTTTCACTTGGGAGGACGGCACGCTAGACCCTTCACGCGGAATTTGGAAGGAGAATGCGCCCGGGGCGGGATGAATTTTGTTTCAGTTCTTCCTACGATATCACACGAACTTTTTAATTATCCTACGAGTAGGAGAGGGGAAAAATATCTCAAATAAACCCTAGGAGTTTGCTAAGTGTTGGGATTCACCTAGACTAGAAATTCTGGAGTGCGGGGGGTCGGTTATACATAGGGGAGAGTTTAAGCACTCTACATATCCGTAGTACTCTACGGGAACCTTCTCTGTGTCAATGTGTTTGTGTTTGTTACTGAATGATTGGGAAAGTTTCTCCTTTGTGTTAGGAGAAGGAATTGAATTGATTTGAAAAGACAGACTGACTGACTATTTTTGGTTTTTTATTAGCTTGCTGAGATTCCTTGTGAACCTCATGCCTACATATCCCTAATGTAAGTCAGAGCTTTTTGTAATTCGGAGAACTAATTAGAGAAATTAATTATTTTTTGGGTGCCTTGCTTGAAGCTCAAGGTTGAAGCTTGAATTAAATCTCTGTTTACAGTGAAGAGACATGAAATTATCTTTACAGAGAGGTATTTCTACTATTCCACCACAAACATTTTTAAAGTGACAGAAAAGCTGAATACATTTCATTAAGAGAGGGAGCCTACTTGGTTGATGAAGTATGACAACCAACATGCCTCTTGAATGAAAGAAGGATTCTCATCCAAATTAGGGAAAGTGTACAAGTCTGGGTTTGTTTTCCTCAGAGCATGCCTTTCAGAGTCCTAAATGGGAGAATGTTTGAAATTGAAATTGAAATTGAAATTGAAATTGAAATGTTTGTTTGTTTGAATGTGGTGAGATAGGAGAAATATCTCTCTATAGAGATAAACTATGTTTATCTACTGTTTGAAATATTTGATTTTTAGGTGGCTTGTATGAGGCCCAAGCTTGAGGCTTTTGATTGATTGATTATTTTATTGACTCTGGGAGATAACTCTACTGGGGATTGACTTAAATTAAGAAGTTTTGTGTTCTGTATAAAGCCCAGAATTGAGGCTGACTCTTAATTGGGGAATATATATATATATATATATATATATATATATATATACATATGTTGGAAAAAACACTCTTTTCTGCCTTGTACAAAGCCCAAGGTTGTGGCGAACTTTTTATTGAGGGAATATATCTTTTATTGACTGAGATTAGAGGCTAACCCTTTCCAGGGATTTTACTCAGCTGGGGAAATTATCTTTTAAAAGTTGAGTTTTTGGAAGCTAACCCTTTCCAGGGATTTTACTCTGCTGGAGAGTTTGTCTTTTGAAAGTTCAATTTTTGGAGGCTAACCCTTTCCAGGGATTTTTGGCAGAATGATTACTATTTGAGATTTCTTGTTTAAAGCCCAAGATTAAGGCTGACTCTGATTGAGGATAAACAAATAGGGAACCTAGACTCTGCTAAGGAAAGTTAATGAAGATAAGGGTGACAGAGACTGTCCATGTCTCTCATTCCAAAAGGTATGCTCAATGCTGAGATTGAGACATTCTTGGCTTGTTTAAAGTATGGTTTAAAGAAAGGAAGAAACTCACCAGGATAGGCTAAAAGGTGACTAAAGACCTGTTCCTATGTTTATAAGAAACCTGATGGGTCCTTGTATACAAGATCAAGAGGAAGCTGGAAATGCTTTTAAGAAGCCTGTGGGTCCTTGTACAAAGCCCAAGAGGAGGCTAATCGAGGGTCATCGAGGGTCCTTGTTATAGCACAAAAGAAAGCTATGTGGTTTTGAACTTATTTTGGCTCTAAGCAAATGGGTAAGAGGTTTCACCGGGAATAATTCCTCTTGGGTGGATGTGTCCTATTTTTTTTCTAAGGCTTTTTCAAGATGTTTCACCGGGAATAATTCATCTTGAGGGTTTGAACTAAAGATCTCTAATTAGGAAAGAGCCTTCACCGGGAAGACATTCTCAATCCTAGGCCATATTCCTATAATATATATATATATATATATATATATATATATATATATATATATATATATAGTTTAAGTGTACTAAGGTTTACACTCAGACGTAGTCCTAATATATAAACAGTTTATATTTGACAGTAATTTAAACAAAGACTGTAACTGGAAAGCTATAAAGCCTAACCTGGATGGAGTGGAGGCCTTTGAAGAAGTATGTACAAAGCCTTACCATCAATTTTGTTGTTTATTGATAATAGTTGAATATTTATGATAAATAGTTAAAGGTTTTTGAAAACAGAAGAAGTGAAGATGGACATAGGTCACATAGGTATCTGAAGAGTTTCACCGGGTATAATGCCCTTCAAATACCAGAAGAATGTTTTGAAAACAGAAAGAAGATTTTGTAAATACAGTTTTTGAAAACAAACTATGATCATAAAGAAGGTGTTGGGACTTACACTCTATTAGAGGCCCACTGAAATTGATTTACTGTTTATGAAAAACAGTTGAAAAGAGAAGATGCAAGGTTATGTTGTCTGAAAACCTCGATCGTCTGTTTAATTTGAAGTTTGAAAACAGTTTTGAATTTTTTGACACAAGTCAACCTAAACAAGGTAAAGATAAGATCTATACCTAACTAAGACCTAAATGATTAGGATTTTATCACTAAAGTATTTATGAGAGATTAGGTTTTGAAATTTCAAGGAAAGCATGTATTAAAATATATTTTAAAATACTTAAAACACACCATTTTTAACCTAATAAAAATGCATGAAATAAATATTTTTTTTTTGTGTTTTTTTTGTTTAATCATAAAATATATATATTAATTGACAAGTGTGTGAAAAATGAAGTTAAAATGAATTAGTTTGATAGGTTAAATAAATGGTTGAAATTGTGAAGAGATTAAAGAAGAAAAGTGGTAAAAAATTGGCTTTTGGCCCTAGCAAGGTTCGAACACACGCCCTTATGGTCACACCACAAAACTTGACCAACTGAGCTGCGCGCTCAGTTTGTTATTCATACACACGTATTTAATTATATTTTAAAACATCCCAGGAGATTCAAATTTCACGCGCACCCATGTCGTCTTCTTCCTTGAGCTCGAAACAATTTGAATCTCTAACTCTCTGGTTTCTCAACCAAACGTGATGGTGTAAACATGAATTTTGTTCCAAATTTCCTCACAAATACAGATATGTAGCTAATATCTATTTATATTAACTACAACTATCTAATTTCTCAGAAAACACAAAGAACATATGAACCCTAAATTTAAAATTAAATGACGAGCAAGATGAATAAATGAATGATGATAGAGGGTTTTCAATCCTCTGATGATGCTGAACAAACTGGTATCGAGATATATAAGAAAGAGTACTTGAATAAGTGGGTTAGAGTTTGAAAAAATACCTCTGAAAGTGGAGGTCGTGAGGATGATAGAGAACACCTGGGCTTGTATGAATGATCCTAAAAGCTTCCTTGGAACTCTGTGATGCTAACTGAGTACTTATTGTACCTTGAATGCTCCAGTATTGTTCTACCCGACCCCTTCTATTTGAGCTCCAAGTGAGATGGAAAGTAGTGATTCTGCGCTTACAGATATGCTGCGACCATCTGAATAGCTTCACTGCATCCTAAGGAACATGTTTGGATGCTTGGACTTGCTTGACACCTCTTGAATTATGCTACAGACCTCCAACTGCTCGAGCTTCAAGATGAAAGTGGCTATGGTGTTCCTCCACTTACAGAAGTGATCCAGGTGCTTGGATCACCTCTAATGAACCTCCTTGAGATGTTAGAATGCTTACTTTCCAAAGAAGAACTCTGGTTTGAAGAAATCGATTCTTCTTGCCAAAGAACTTTGAAAAACCATAAGCATGAGAGAGAGAGAAGGAGAAAGCAAGGAATTGATTTGCTTTGGTGTGCTTATTACTGATGAAGGCTCTTCTATTTATAGGCAAATGATGCAGAGCAATTGGATATAGTGTGCTTGCTTAGTGAAGTAAGTTTGGTTTCTTGGTCATGAAGGAATTCAAATTATATTCCAAGTGCAATGATGAGCTCTTTGATACCACTCCCTAGCCATCGGTTTTGCTTGATCTTAGGGGAAAATTCTGATGCAGAAGTGAGCTCCAATTGATTGGGAAGAGATTCCTTTGGTGATTCATCCTTTTGCCATAAAGTCCCAAATGTAATCATTACATAATCACATGCCTTTGTTTTTGGGAATATTCTTCAATCCTTATGCAATGATGAAAATGGACGTATGGTATGCTTGCAGATGTATTATGGGTCGTGTAACAACATTTAGTGAAGCCATTTGCACAAAATTGCAAAGTTTCAAATTGTGCATGACCTATAATTTTACTCCATGAGGCCAACTTTGAACAAGCATAACCCCTAGCTCAAAATGAATTTGGAGGAGGTTGAGCACAATTTGGAAAGACCTAAACATCTACTTCAATTCATTAGTTTGGGGTTTCTTCAGAATCATTTGGGAAGATTGTGAAAAATGAGCCCAAAGTTGGAAGAAAACTAGGTCAAAAATACTTAGAAAATTTTTTAAGTTTTTAAGGCCTATAACTTCCAAATCCCAAATCTCTTAAATGATTGATTTCTTGAAAAAAGTTGCATTGTAAGATGTTGTTTTATTTTGCAAGATCTACAACTTTCATGTTGGAAGTTTTTTGAGTTGTGTAGGTGAAATTTTGAGTTCCCATAATGCCCTCAAAAACCCTAATTCCTGACTTTTTGATCCTTGATGAGTTTTCCTGAATTTCTTTGGTCAAATGACTTTAATAATCATATATTGATGATATTGATCTTCAAAAGTCATGGTTTGACTAAAATCCCTATAAGTCAAAGGTGATCCTGTACAGTTGACTTTTTCACATGAAGTGAAATTTTGGACTTTTGTGATGAATCAAGTTCTCCTCCTCAAATGAGTGATGTGAATGGATTATATTGAGGTAATAGAAGTTCTTGAAACATGTTTTGAGTTTTGGATCCATGTCCTGATTAAAAGTCAACTGTCCAGGTGAATTAGGTTAAAAACCCTAATTGTCGATCAAATGAAATTGATGAATGTAGATCTTGAGTTGAAATGTAATTCCCAACGGATAATGTCATATGAACCAATTGAAGATATTTGAACCAATTGATAGATGTCCTAGAGCTTTTTAGGGTTTCCCAAATTTGATCCCTGATTACAGTCCCTGATGGGCTCAAAACCCTAGATTGGTGGACTAAGCAAACCTGAGTCCAGATGATTGGGTGTCTAATCAATCATAGGTGGATAGAATGAAGCTTTTTGAGTCCTATGATTGTATTAGAGACTAATCCTTTTATTGATTGATCCTTTGCCTGAGCTTTTTTTTTTGTTTCTGAACATCCTAGATTAAGCACCAGATGAACAAGTGACTGTTCTGAGTATCTGTTTTGATTCTGATGAAAAGCCTGAAAGTATGACATCTCAGGGGGGTCAAAATTAGGGTATGACACATCTCCAATACATGCATTATTTTTATGACCTGGTTTCCCACATTTGAAACATACAATACCAGTAGGAGCGTGTCCCTCACTAGTCCTCTTACCCTCAGCAACATTTTGTTTACCCTTACCAGCTAGAATATCATAAGGCTTCCCACGGTTCTGTTGATGTTTACCCCTCTTCTCATTTATGATCTTATAGTGAGCATTATTGTCCTCCTCATAAATTCTACAACTATTTACCGAATCTAAAAATTTATGAATCTTTTGGTATCCAATTGCCTTCTTGATCTTTGGGTGTAACCCGTTCTCAAATTTGATACACTTGGAAAACTCAGCAGTTGCCTTATTATAATGAGGGTAGAACTCTGCCAATTCCACGAACCAAGCAGCATATTCCGTAACCGACAAATTTCCATGCTTCGGTTCGAAGAATTCAATTTCCTTCTTCCCACAGACATCCTCAGTATAGTACCTCCTCAGAAATTCCCTACTGAATACAGCCCAAGTGATAACTTCACCTGCAGTCTCCAACCTCTGACGAGTCTCTAACTGAAGGATAGAAAAACACTTAGAAAGGGGGGGTTTGAATAAGTGTGACTTTAAAAACTTGTAAGATAAAAACAATGAACACAATTATTTTTATCCTGGTTCGTTATTAACGTAACTACTCCAGTCCACCCCCTTAGAGTGATTTACCTCAACTGAGGATTTAATCCACTAATCCAACTGATTACAATGGTTATCCACTTAGAAAACTTCTAAGTCTTCTAGAGTATACAGATCACAACTTGATCACTCTAGGAAATCACCACGTAGAAAACTTCTAAGTCTTCTAGAGTCTACTGATCACAACTTGATCACTCTAGGAACCTTTTACAAAAAATGTAAAATAATGTTTACAAGAGTAATTTTGCTTCTTATAAAGCTATAATCACAACAGTGATATTTCTCTTAAGTTCTAAGCTTAACACTCACTAAATATTACAAGAGTTTGTAAGGTTGAAGATGAAGTTCGTGAGCTTTAAATTTGACAGCGTTTTGGTATATTGCACAAGTATTCTCTTTGCTGCTTCTGATCAGAACTTCTATATATAGGCGTTGAGAGAAGATGACCGTTGGGTTGCATTTAATGCTTTGCGTGAATAGTACAGCTTCGCATTTAATGTTTCACACTTTTGTCAACTACCTCGAGCCATGTTTTTGCTGCTTTTACTGACTTTGCCTTTTGTAGCTTCTAACGTTCCTTTTGTCAGTCAGAGATTAGACTTAATAGACTGTCATCTTGTACTTGCTTCTGAACACAAATTTGTAGATAACAACGTTTGAATATCAGAGTCAATCAGCTTGGTGCAGAGCATCTTCCTGTCTTTTGACTTTGAAGAGCTTGAGCGTGATACCATTAAGAACTTCAATGCTTCTGCTTCTGACTTCATGTTCTTCTGATGCATATAGTTCATGTTCTGATTCTGCTTGACCATCTTTTGATGTCTTGCCAGAGCATGTTTTGATGTAGCCATCCAGAACCTTCTGAGTCAGTGCTTTTGAGCGCTGAGTTGTGCATACTCTTTATGTATTTCCTGAAATGGAAAATGCAAAGGATTAGAGTACCACATTGTCTTATACAAAATTCATATATAATGTTATCATCAAAACATAGAATATTGATCAGAACAAATCATGTTCTAACAATCTCCCCCTTTTTGATGATGACAAAAACATATATAATTGATATGAATTTGTAACCAGAATATCAGATGACAAAAGACAATTACACAGTTATAGCATAAGCATATGATCAGAATGTGTGAATATGTCTCCCCCTGAGATTAACATTTTCCCCTGAAATAAATACTAGACGAATTTATAAATAAAAGACTTCCCTGAGTATTTTTCCATTTCAGTCGAGACTTTCACTTTGAATAGAACTTCAGAACATTCAGAGCTTCTGCTTCTTGCTTCCATAGGACAACTTCAAAGCTTTGAATTTCTCCTTTGTAATCAATTGAATCAGATCATACTTGATTCTATCAGAGTACTCTTGAATGTACCAGAATATTCTTGAATGTATTAGAGCATTCTTAAAAAAAATGTATCAGAACTAAGCTTGCTTCAAATCTTTAAGAGCATGCTTCTTTTTAGAATTGCTTTTCCTCGTGTATTTGCTTCTCATATTGAGCTTTTTTAGAATATCTTCAATCCTGCAAAAAATATCAAAGACATAGAACTTGCAAATATTGTTAGGAAATGTTGAGACTTAATCCCAGCAACTGATATAATAAATCAATTCAATTATCATGTTTTCTCCCCCTTTTTGTCAAAACATTAAAAAACATAAAAGATTCAGATGAAAAAGACACACAGAGTGAAGAAGATAAAATTTCATTGATAAAAATCAGAAGATACAAAATGATAGAAGCAGATACATAAAACAAAGAAAACCATGCTAAGACGAAAGACAGACTACGACTGGCTAAGCCTAGAAGCTAGGACGGCCAGAAGGTTCTTAATCTTAGTAGAGTCTTCCTTCTGATCCTTGATGAAAGATCTGAACTCATCATGAGTCTCCTCGTGCTTGTCCAGACGAGTAGCCAAATTAGCTTGATTCTGTTGAAAAGCCTTCATAGTGTTTATCAAAACAGAGACAGAAGGTCCAGCAGAAGAAGCATCAAAGCTATTGTCCATAACAGGAGGATTCTCAGCATTAGCTTTAACCATGAGATTTCCAGCTGGTGATGGGATAGAAGTAGTTTTCTTCAAATTCCCAAAGGAATCCAGAAGGACCAGGAGCATCAGCCAAACAAGCTTCTTGAAGCTTCAGAAGGTCAGATTGAATCTCTCTTCTGAAAGCTTTCCAAATATTCCCAGAAGCTACATAATCCATGTGTTGCACCCCAAAATTTGCCCTCTTTATTTGAGCTATAAGTTATTAATGACGTTTATTTCGTTATTCAAAAATTGAAGAAAAATAATAAAGAGTTTTCATGGGTTTAAGAAGAAAGGCGTGAAAAATGGTTTAAACAGTGGAAATACGAGAAAATTCGCAAGTCATATTTGGAAGGTGATATGAGCTAAGTTCCCGACGATATCTACAACTTTCGTGTTCGGCTCGGAAGCCAATACTTTGAGGAAGGTCGCCATATTTGCAAATTACTTGAGGTTTCGTAGTGAAAAAACAGTGCTGAATGTAGGGTTTCGGATCTCAGAAAATTCATATCTCACAATCCGCTCGTTGGATTCGCTCGAAAATTTAACTGGAGCTCCGTACCATCATTACTAAAATTTCATATGTTCGGACCAAAGGCCCATTATGCACGAAAAATTCCCAGAATTTTAAGGATCGTCGCGTTGTTTCGGTAAAAAGTGTGTTTTCGAGTATGTCGCGCCCAGTTTAAAAATTCATAACTTCTTCGATTTTTATCGTATGAAGTCCGTTCCGGCGGCATTTTCTCGGAAATTTCGTTAGCTTTGATTCTTCGTCAAACATGCTTGTTCAGATTTCGAGCCGAAGATAGAGTTTTATCGAGTTCTTTGAGCGGTACTCACAAAATTCTGCACAGTCGTACCAGATGAATCGGCGTTTCTCGTCATTCAAACGGGCGTATTTTCTTCATCGCTTATCGGATTGAGGTGATTCTCGCGGCGACAAGTTAAGAATTTGGTCATCTTCACAATGGCATCGGTTTCATTCTGGAATTCAGAGCCGAACCGAGTTTCCATAAAAACGAGCCAAAATAAGACGCACCGAGGGCAATTTGAACATTTCGCGTTGACAATATATAAACATTTTGCTCTTCACATAGCAAGGGGGAACTCTCATAACTTCACTTCACCCAAAAGATCAAAAACACTTACTCTCAATTCTCTCTCAATTTTCTTGAATCAAAACCACAAAAACTCACAAAACCTTCATCAATCTTCATCAATTCAAGATCAAATCTCAAGAACAAATGAAGATCAAAGCAAGAATCAAGAGTCTCTTTCCTTGTTGATCATCAAAATCGCATTTCTCTCCCTCTCCAAAGACCTTGCGCCCCACTCTCTTCTTCTCCTCCCTTGGATTTGGTTCGTGTTCGCGTCGCGTTCGCGTTCGTGTTCATCCGATCTCATTCTCTTCGTTAGATCCGGTAAATTCACTACAAACCTTGCTAGAACATAGGTTTTGTTGCTTAATTCGACATTGATCATGATGATTTTTGACTGTGGATGATAGATCTATGATAATTGATGATGATAATTACTTATTGATTGAGTGATTTGTGTTGATCTCGATTACTTGATTGAATTCGAGATTTACCGGTGAATTGTTGTTGATGATACATACATGTTGCTCATGATACAAGAAATTGCATGCTAAGTGTTCGATCATTTGAATGTTTGAGGCAGTTGTGCTTAATTTTGAGTTTTTTTTGCATAATAAGTGTTTGTTGAAATGTTTAATTGATATCTTTGAGTGAGAATTCACGGAGCCTTGTGGTTACTGAGCCTTAATTGTTGTTATTTGTTGATAATGATCAAATCCGGAATCGGTTGAAATCTCTCTTTATCACTTGCACCATACTTGTTCATGTCTTGTAGCATGTCGCATGTCGACTCGTTGCTTTTGTTTACATTTGCCAAAGCATGAAATGTTTGTTAACAAGGTGTTTAAATTGTGCACTCATTGATATGTGAAATCATGGTTAATCGTGAATGCTTGATCTTGCTTTCGATGCTCATACTTGCTAATTCATGCTCTTGGTGCGACACCGACGCGTCGATTGTTTGTGTATCATTTGATGTTAATTTTCATGCATGAGTTGGATCTCATTCGTTGCACAAAGTGAAGGATTTTGGCCCTTAATTGCATGTTTTATCATTGCTCGCATGGCGGTCGTTGGTGGTGGTTTGTATTTCGATTGCTCGGGCGAGAATTTGGGTTTTTTGCTATTTTTGCCTGTTTAGGTCGACCTATGGCCCTAGTAGGTCGACCTATTGCCTTCATGTGACCCTCGGGTATGCGCACGCTGACCCAGTAGGTCGACGCAAGCCCTGTTCAGGTCGACGCATGCTTTCTGCAGGTCGACGCATTGTTTCTTGTAGGTCGACGCATGCTTTCTGCAGGTCGACCTATAGCCTTCTTGCCCATCTCGGGTATGCGCACGCCGACCCAGTAGGTCGACGCATTTCCCTATTCAGATCGACGCATGCTGTCAGCAGGTCGACGCATAGCTGTGTTTTTTGCTTGTTAACTTCAATCTTTCATATCTTTTGACTCGTAACTCCGATTTGCACGTTCTTTATATCGTTGGAAAGCTTGTGAAATGTGCTATCTCATAAAATGATTGATATTGATTGATTTTAGTTTATTCATGTGTGTTTTCCCTTTGAAATTTTTTTTCCATTTCGTGTTTGTGTTAATCGTTCATTTTCTCTTAGCTTATAATGCAATAACGCAATTCCGATTGCGATGTTTGTTATCTCTAACTTGTGTGCTAGTGTGCAAGGCTTTTGGATAGTCACCGATCGATGCTTACTCTATGAGTGTTCCG
Organism: Vicia villosa; assembly: GCF_029867415.1. NCBI lineage: Eukaryota > Viridiplantae > Streptophyta > Magnoliopsida > Fabales > Fabaceae > Vicia > Vicia villosa. The sequence continues at coordinate 150,896,641 of NC_081180.1, forward strand.
CTTTACTTGCGGGACACGATTTTCATTCATTCTCTTTGCGTTCTCATCCTGGAGACACGCCCCTATTACTTTATATCTGCCTTCTTGGTTTGCTTGTTCCTCTTGCAGGTGTATTGTGATTATGCTCGACGCGCATGTCGACCTTTGTGTGCTTTCATGGCTAATCGGTGTGCTGACTATTTGCTTTTGCTTTGCTAGCTCGCTCGCGGGATCCTAGTTTCATTGCTCTCTTCGCTATAGTTTATGGATCATCATCCGTTTGGTATTGATCCCGTTTCATTTTATTTTTCTCGCACTTTACCGCTTTCTCGCATCATCCTATAACATGAGAAGTAGGACCTAAGCATGCATTCGGCCAAGTCCTCGAAAGAGGCTCTGTTTTTGTCGGTGTGTTTACATTTGTGCTTTGCGGTAGGGAGTCACGGTGTAATAAGTCCTATATGGCACTCCGTTAAGTCCTCATGGAAGGCATGGGGAAAGGGTTAGCAATCAACCCCCGCCTAGTCTCATCGAGTCCGTTTGGTATGCGCACGCTACGCGTTGCTCGCTTCCGAACCTGCACAAGATCTTGTTATCGAGTATGTCAGGAAAAGGGTTCATGTAACCGGACCCCCGCCTTTCTTATAGCTCGCGTCGCTCGACGTTGATGCTCGGTGTACGCGCGCACCGTTTTCCTTTACGATCCGTGACGGCTTGGTTGCTGAGAGGGAATCGCTCCTCTTGTCTATGGCCCGATCATTTTCGCGAGGTCTAATGCTTGGTTGACTTGGGATGAGCTGCTCCCCTTGGCTATGGCGGGACCGCCTTTTCTACCATTCAGTCAGTACCGTTGGTTTTGTTTACTTTACGAGCGGAGCTCGTTTGTGTGATATTATTGTTTGCTTCCCCTTTTTTCCCATAGGTTGTTAGCTTAGCTTAGACTGGTACCCTTTGTATGCTAACATTAGGTAGCAAGCTTTCCCCCCTTAGCTTAGGTTTTCCTCATGCATTCTTTAAAACACAAACCACAGTCTTTGATTTTCTTTTCTTAAGAGCTTGTTATTTCCGCTCCATTCCCAAGCATAAGCCTCCAAAGGTCGAGCAGCGGAGTGTGAATGTAACTCGTTCACCTAAAAAACACAAAACAAATAGAAACTAGTTAGCCGAGCTACGGTAGCTTTGATTCTGCAAAACAGATACGTAGGCAGCGGGGTAGGGCCCGTGCGAGCACAATCCTTTCTTTTCCCTACATTCTGCATTCATTTTAGTCCAGATTAGCGTAGTTTGCTTACACACCCATAGGTTGAGACATAAGCGTGGATACCATCGAGTACGATGGGCGCGAGGAGTGCTAACACCTTCCCCTCGCGTAACCGACTCCCTTACCCTTTTTCTCTGTTCGTGAGACCGTTGTTTTGTTTTGGGGTTTGCTGGCATTCCCTTCCTTTTTAGGATAAATATGTTAGTGGCGACTCTGTTAATTTTCGCGGTAGCGACAGCTGGCGACTCTACTGAGGACGTCTTGACCTATTGCGGGTCCGGACTCAACGAGTCGATCCTAGTGCTTGTGTGTTTATCTTTGGGTGCTTTACTGCTTTGCATATTTACCTGTTTGCATTGCATTCTATGTGCGCTTTTACTTTTCTGCATCATATTCTGGACTGTCTAGATTTCTGTCTGTGGGTGGGTGTTTCAAGAGGTAAAAGGCCCAATACCCAGGCTATGAGTGATACCATAGGAACTAGGAATAGAGTGGTCATGACGGACAGAAGGCGTATGCCTGATTGATCTGATCATGTATCCACAGGCAGAGCTTGGTGGAATGAGGCAATATCGTATGATAGCGCCTACATTCGATCCTCGGTTGGCTTTTTGACCTACCTTGGCCTAGATTTACCCGTGAGTGGGGCGGGAAACAATCATTGATTAACAGGTACATTGATGGTGACTTTGGATCTAGTTCGTGGGTTACCGTTGTTCTTGTTCGAGGGTTACCGCTGTTCTTGTTCGGGTGTATTATTGGTTCCTGTTCGTGGGGTACTATGGTTCTTGTTCGAGTGGTGATCTGTGTTCTATTCCAGTGTGTTGTTGACTATGGGTGGTGATTCTGTGGATTGACATTCCGTGTTCCGTGTGGTATACGATTTGGGGCCGAACCTTTGGCTCTGTACTATGTGTGTTATCGGCAGTCCAGAATGCCTGGTGGGCGGCAACAAGTCCCACCACTTTGCATCATAGCATATTTATTTCCAAAAGAAACGAAAAAAAAAAAGATATGTATAATAAGCATTTGCATTTCATATTTTCAGGGACATTCAAGAGTTCACCCAAGTTGAAGATGGACATTCCCGCTGATACTGTCAAAGAACGTACGAGGCATACCAGAGCTTATAAGATTCCGGATATTGATGTTTCGGGGTTGATAGGTTTGAGTTCTCGGTTGAAAGGGGAGGTTCTCCGTGACTTCAATCATGATTATGGAAATTTTCTCTCCATCCTCAATACATCTTTCGATCCAATGGCTTTGATCACCCTATTTCAGTTCTATGATCCGCACTTGAGATGTTTTACATTTCAGGACTATCAATTGGTCCTAACGCTCGAGGAATTTTCTTACATACTCAACATCCGAATCACTGATGATGTACCTTTCATTCGAGTTCCCGAGGTTGTGAGATTTGAAAAAATAGCTGAAGCTCTTCACATGGGTATAAAGGAGGTGGAAAGAAATTGGAAGTCATCGGGCGGTGTTTCTGGTTTCTATCTTTGCTTTTTGATTAGTAGGGCTAAGGATGCGGCTAAGAAGGAGCAGTGGGTTGATTTTAGTCGGTTGCTTGCTATCATGATTTATGGTATTGTCTTATTCCCCTCAAGAGAGAACTTTGTGAGTTTGGCGGCGATTTGTGTCTTTATGAACAAAAACCCCGTGCCAACGTTGCTTGCAGATGCTTATTTTTCAATCCATTCGAGAAGTAAGAAGGGAGAATATGTTGTTGGTTCTTGTCTTCCATTTTTGTATCAGTGGTTCATGTTGCATTTGCCGGTGAGAGGACCTTTTGTGCTCAAGAAGAGTTCTCTTAAGTGGTCAGATAGGATTGTTAACCTCACATCTTATGACATCAGGTGGAACTATTGTGTGGGGAAGATTTGGAACATCATCACTAGTTGCGGTCAATACCCCAACGTTCCTCTCATGGGAACCAGAGGTTGTATTAGTTATAATCCCACGCTCGCCTATCGTCAATTGGGATATGCAATGGAAAGGGCCCAGAATGATGTAGAAGCGTTTGAATCAGTGTACTTTGCTGATGGTAAAGATCCTCTGGAGCTAGAGAAGATATCGTATGCTTGGACTAAAGTCCATAGAAGGGATCAGACTACTTTGAGCAAGAAGGTTCCTATTGCTATGGGTCCTTACAGGAAATGGGTTGAGGCAAGAGTGGCAAATCTATTGCTGCCATTTGCGAGGTCATGTCCATTGTATGGGCAACCTCCCGTGGTTTTAACTGATACAGTTGCGGCTGAACTCTATATTCAAGCCGAAGCGGATAACATCAAACTAAAAGCAAAGGACAATGAGGTTGGCTTGGAGAGGTATTTTCAAGATCACGAAAAGGCGGAATTAGTTCGTAAACTCAAGCATGCGCAAGGTGAAGGTTCAAACATGACACGTGCCCAAAGGCGATCTCATGATTTGATGGAAGAAAGCTTGTACCGAAAACAGCAGGAATGTGCGAAGTTGCGAAGGTCCGAAAACAATAGCAAGAGAAAGGTGCAGGATTCGGAAAAGCAATTGATCGAAGAAAAAGCTAAGTCTGCTCGACTTGAAGAAGAATTGACAAGACTCCGAGCTCAGCGGAGAGGAGATGGAAGAGCTCATTTTGTTATCAGACGATCCTAGTGTCGCTGTGGAGTGGATTTGTTTGGTCTATGATGGTTGATTTGATGTTTATGCTTGATATTTGTCGCCCATGTCCAGGATTGTAGGATGGGGTCGCATTTTGATGTTCTGGATTTCTTTTGTATGCCTTAAGAGCACATTGTGACACGGTTATGTGTTTTGTTTGTATGAATTCAAATTCTCAATTATGTTTGAATGAAATATGCTCAGTTTGCTGAATTATTATCGTGTGCGGATTGTTATTCAAATATATTCGGTATCAGGGTTTCTATGTCCTATTTGAAAGTGGGATGAACTCTTGGATACCTGAAAATTGACAAACATTTCATGCATATCATTCATATATCATACATGTCATATATTTGCAGGTTTTGCAGGGCTTATATCTTATGTCTCACTGTTTTGTTATCAGAAGGAGTTCTAAGACGGCTAATCACCCGTATCCGACTAGGAGCAATCAGAGAAGGCAGATGGAACAGATTCAGGAATAAATGGCGGAAATGAGAGCTCAACTGACGGAGCAGATGAATGCGCAGATGGCACAGTTTATGGAAGCATTGACTAATGTGACCAAGGGGCAGGATGACTTGCGGGTTCTCGTCGAGAACTCCAGAAGGGTTGAGAATGGAGAACATCAAGGGCCGTTTGACGATGTGTCTGGCAGGATTGACGATCACCATGATCCGAATGAGTTTGATCACGTGGGAGGGCACTATAATCCTTTCAATCAGCATCACGGGTTTCCACCTCCACCACCATCTCGTCTGCTAGGAAGGAGAGATAATCAGAACCGTGGTAATTTGGATTTCAATGTTGAGAACTTTGATCAGGTATCAAGGCATAGTGCTGAGGGTGTGCATGATGAAGTTGAAAGGTATCGTCTGATTGAGGAACGTCTCAGGGCTGTTGAAGGCAAAGGGGTGTTAGGCATGAATATCAATGACCTGGGGTTGGTTCCTGGTGTGAGGATTCCACCAAAATTCAAAGTTCCATCTTTTGACAAATACAATGGGGCGACTTGTCCCATGACTCATGTTAAGGCGTACTATCGCAAGATGTCAGTTTATTCAGAAGATGAGGGTTTTTTAATGCACTTCTTCCAAGATAGTCTTGTTGGGGCTTCTTTGGAGTGGTATGTCCAACTCGAGCGCACTCATATCCATTCTTGGAGAGATCTTGTGGAGGCTTTTATTAAGCACTATCAGTACAATGTTGATATAGCACCCAACAAGACCCAGTTGCAGAGTTTGGTTCAGGGGTCTAAAGAATCTTTCAAAGAGTACGCTCAGAAATGGCGCGAGTTAGCTGCGAGGGTTCAGCCACCGATGACTGAACATGAGATGATTGACATGTTCACCAGTAACTTGTCTGGACACTATTATTTGGCTTGCAGTGCTTCAGCTAACTTTTCTGAAATGGTGAGATATGGCGAACGTGTCGAGATGGGTCTAAAGATGGGGAAAATTCAGTTAGGAGCCTCTTCTAATTCTGCTGGTGGTAAGAAGCAAGCTGAGGGTTATGCCAGAAGGGAGGAAGGAAATGCGGATGCAATATATGGAAGAAGGGGTTCAGGAAGAAATAATTCACAGGTTAATGCTGTCATGATCCCAATGCCGCAGCAACAACAACAACATCAGCATGGAAAGCGTTCCAATAATGATCGTTATCCTCCCAGGACTAGGCCTCACAGAAAGATTGATCTGATTCCTATGACCTATGCTCAAGTGCTGCAACATTTGCTCAAGATTGAGAAGATTACTTTCAGAGATGCTCCGAATGCTCCGGACACACAATCTCCAAATTACAATGCGAATGCACGATGTGCTTTTCATTCCGGTGCTGCTGGACATGATACAGAGAGGTGTATTGCGTTGAAGAATAAAGTCCAGGACTTGTTGGATCAAAAGATAATTCAGTTCACTCCTACACCCAATATTGTCAATAATCCGATGCCTACTCACGGAGGTTCGGGTGTGAATGCCATTGAGAGTGAAGAGATAAATGTTGTATCTGATGTGGGCTGTTTGACTTTTCCTCTTGTGTCTGTGAAACAACATCTGGTTAATAATGGCATCTTCCCGGGCTGTGGTATCGATTGTAAGAATTGCAAGAGTCAACCTGAGGGTTGTGCTGATTTGAAAGGTATGGTGCAAAAATTGATTGATGAGGGTCCTCTTCAATTTTATCGAAGGTTAAGAGGCGCGAAGAGTGAGGATGATGAAGTGGCTGTGATCTCAATTCCTTATGAACCAGTTGCTCCAATATGTATCCAAGTGCCTATTCAGATACGTGTCAGTATCCCGTATGAGGAACAACCAACGGCGTTGATGATTACTGTGCCAGGGCCTATTCCATATGAGAGTGAGAAGGCCATCCCTTGGCATTATGGTTCAGACGTATATTACTATGGCACGAAGGAGGAAGGCGAGCCATCTAAAGAGAAGTTTGTTGAGGCCTCAGTTGCAAACACTGATAACTTCGCCGGTACTGGTAGGATCACTCGCAGTGGTAGGGTGTTCTCCCCTAAGCTTGTTCAAAACAATGCAGATGCTTTGGCTAAGGCCAAAGGAAAACAAGTAGTGACCGATGTCCAGAATTCTCCGACCCAAAATAAGGCACCTAATAAAGGAGTATCTTCCAAGGATGTAGAAGAATTATTGAGAATCATCAGGAAGTCTGATTACAAGGTTGTTGAGCAGTTGGGTCAGACCCAGTCAAAGATTTCCATCTTGCAACTGCTGATGTGTTCAGAAGGTCATAGAGATGCTCTTTTGAGAATCCTGAATGGTGCCTACGTCCCGCAGGAAATATCTGTGAATCAGCTAGAGGCGGTAGCCAATAATATCTCCGCTGGGAACGGTTTGGGATTTACGGATCGTGATCTTCCTCTAGAAGGGAGAAACCATAACAAGGCTTTGCATATTTCGATTGAGTGTAAGGGGACGACTTTATCCCGTGTTTTGGTTGATACTGGGTCTTCTTTGAATGTACTTCCCAATTCGGCCCTCATGCGAATTGATTATGCGGGTGTTGAGTTGAGGCCTAGTGAGTTGGTTGTGCGCGCCTTTGACGGTTCAAGGAGGTCTGTGTTCGGAGAGGTAGATCTACCAATCCAAGTGGGTCCTCAGATCTTTACTACAACCTTTTATGTGATGGACATTCAACCTGCTTACTGTTGTTTGTTGGGACGACCGTGGATTCACAAGGCTGGTGCTGTGACATCCACTCTTCATCAGAAGTTGAAGTATCTGGTTGACGGTAAAGTGATGACGGTTTGTGGTGAGGAAGATTATATCGTGAGTCACTTGTCCTCTTTCCGATATGTAGAGATCGAAGGTGAGATACATGAGACGCCGTTTCAAGCATTCGAGGCCGTAAATGCTGTGAGAATTCCTCCTTATGAGATAACGAAGCCAGAAATGATTATGTCCTCTTTGAAAGATGCTCAGGTTGTCGTTGAGACCGGAAGAGTGGAAGGTTGGGGGCAAGTAATTGATGTGCGTCCCAAATTTGATAAGAATGGTCTTGGTTTCAATCCTGGAAGGCTGAATGCATCGCCCAAGTCTAGTATCCTTAGTCCGATCAAGTTCGTGAGTGGGGGTGTCATTCAAGACGGTCTGGTTGACGCCATTGTCAATGGTGAAGAGGGGGATAGTGATTGTGACTTTGATAGCTGGATTCGTCCAAGTATTCCTGGAGAGGTGCCTAGCAACTGGACAATCGAAGATGTCATCCAAGTTACACAGGCTCAGGAGTAAATTCCTTGTTTTTACTTTTCTTATCATGACATAATTCCTACGCTCTGCCCAAGGCGTAGTGAATCATTTGTAGGGCCATGCAGTTCGCATTTTTCAAAGTTAATCATGAAATAAAAGGACGTTTTTGCATTCAAATGTTTTGCTCTCTGTCTTTCTTTTTAACTTTTTCCTTTAAATGGCAATGTTTTTTCACACACTTGCACATAACTTAAAAATAAAACTAAAATAAAAACATCAATCATGCAGATGTTCCACTACCACGGATTCCATTAGTAACAGTTCCGCTATTGCTTGTTATGATTTTGACAATCCGATCTACCAAGCCGAGGAGGAAGCTTATGAAGATTGTGACCTTCCCGATGAGTTGGCCAGATTGTTGAAACAAGAAAAGAAAGCAATTCAGCCGCATCAGGAGGCATTTGAGATGGTAAATGTTGGCGCTAAAGAGCAAGTCCGAGAAGTCAAGATAGGGGCTGCACTTGAGAATAGTGTGAAGCAGAGGCTTATTGCTATGTTGAAAGAGTATACGGATATCTTTGCTTGGTCCTATGAGGATATGCCAGGTCTTGATACAGATATTGTGGTACACCGTCTACCTCTCAAGGAAGATAGTCCTCCTGTCAAGCAGAAGCTTCGAAGGACTCGCCCAAATATGTCTGAGAAGATTAAGAAAGAGGTTGAGAAACAGTTTGATGCTGGCTTTCTGCAAGTTGTGAATTACCCGCTGTGGGTCGCTAATATTGTTCCTGTGCCTAAGAAGGACGGAAAGGTCAGGATGTGTGTTGATTATAGAGATTTGAACAGGTCGAGTCTGAAAGATGATTTTCCTCTTCCCCACATTGATGTGCTGGTTGATAATACTGCTCCTTTCAAAGTGTTCTCCTTCATGGATGGCTTCTCTGGGTACAATCAGATCAAGATGGCGCCAGAAGATATGGAGAAAACAACGTTTATCACACCATGGGGAACTTTCTACTACAAAGTGATGCCTTTTGGGTTGAAAAACGCAGGGGCAACGTATTAGCGCGCCATGGTGACTCTTTTTCATGACATGATTCACAAAGAGATTGAAGTGTATGTCGACGACATGATTGCAAAGTCTCACACTGAAGAAGAGCACTTGGTTCACTTGCAGAAGTTGTTTGAAAGGCTTCGGGAATTCAGACTGAGGTTGAATCCAAACAAATGCACTTTCGGAGTGCGATTCGGAAAGTTGTTGGGCTTTGTTGTTAGTGGAAAAGGTATTGAGGTCGATCCTGCCAAAATAAAAGCCATACAAGAGATGCCTGAGCCGAGAACAGAAAAAGAGGTTCGTGGTTTCTTAGGGAGGTTGAACTACATTGCTAGATTCATCTCTCATCTTACGGCCACTTGTGAACCAATATTCAAATTACTAAGAAAAGATCAGACGGCCAGGTGGAATAATGATTGTTAAAAAGCATTCGAAAAAGTGAAAGAGTATCTGCAGGAACCTCCGATACTAATGCCTCCAGTTCCAGGAAGGCCTTTGATTATGTACCTCACAGTTCTTGAAAATTCAATGGGATGTGTGCTGGGTCAACATGACGAGTCTGGCCGAAAAGAGCATGCAATATACTACCTTAGCAAAAAGTTTACCGACTGTGAATCCCAATACTCATTGCTCGAGAAAACTTGCTGTGCTTTGGTGTGGGCTGCTCGCCGGCTGAGACAGTATATGTTGGTTCACACCACCTTATTGATTTCCAAGATGGATCCTATCAAGTATGTCTTCGAGAAGCCCGCTCTTTCCGGAAGAGTAGCCAGGTGCCAAATGATCTTGACTGAATATGATATCCAATATACTACTCAGAAAGCCATCAAAGGTAGTGTGTTGGCGGATTATCTTGCACATCAGCCAGTCGAAGATTATGAACCGATGAAATTTGAATTCCCCGATGAGGACGTGTTATATAGCAGAGATTGTAACATTCCCGGACCAGAGGAAGGACCCGAACCAGGATCGCGATGGACGCTCGTGTTCGATGGTGCCTCTAATGCACTTGGGAATGGTGTTGGAGTTGTAATTACTTCTCCATCTGGTTTTCATATTCCGTTTATAGCTTGAATCTGTTTTGATTGCACTAATAATATGGCTGAGTATGAAGCTTGCATCTATGGTATCGAAGCTGCGATCGATTTGCGAATCAAGTACTTGAAAGTTTATGGGGATTCCAATCTTGTCATTAGCCAGATTAATGGAGATTGGGAAACTCGCCATCAGAATCTGATTCCATACAGGGAGCATGTGATGAGACTCATTTCGTACTTTGATGAGATCACATTCGAGCATATTTCTAAAGAAGAGAACAATCTTGCTGATGCTCTCGCTACTTTGGCTTCCATGTTCAAAGTGATATGGGCCAATGAAGCGCCTAACATTACCATCAACAGGTTGGATGAACCAGCATTTTGCTTTGAGGATGATGTTGAATTGGATGGTAATCCCTGGTATCATGATATCAAAAAGTTCCTCGAAACTCAAGAGTATCCCCCCGAAATGTCGGTGACTGATAAGAAGTTTCTGAGAAAGTTTGCAGCTAAGTTTTACCTCAACGGTGGGGTGTTGTACAAGAGGCATCATGACGGCGTGTTGCTCCGATGTGTTGTGAAGGAAGAAGCTTCGAAAATCATAGAAGAAATGCACGAAGGCGAGTTTGGTACCCATTCTAGTGGGCATACAATGGCTAAGAAGATCTTGAGGGCTGGTTATTATTAGTCCACTATGGAAACTGATTGTCATAACCATGTCAGAATTTGTCACAAGTGCCAGATCTATGCTAATAAAGTGCACGTGCCGCCTGTGCCTTTGAATGTCTTGACTTCTCCGTGGCCTTTTGCAATGTGGGGCATTGACATGATTGGAGAGATTAAGCATACTGCTTCTAATGGACATCGCTTCATTTTGGTTGCCATCGATTACTTCACCAAGTGGGTTGAAGCCGCATCTTATGCGAATGTTACCAAGCAAGTGATTACTCGCTTTATCAAGCACAACATAATCTGTCGTTATGGGATTCCTGATAAAATCATCACTGATAATGGATCGAATCTTAATAACAAGATGATGAAGGAGCTTTGTGAGTCCTTCAAGATCAAGCATCATAATTCTTCTCCGTATCGTCCAAAGATGAATGGTGCTGTTGAAGCAGCCAACAAGAACATTAAGAAGATTGTACAGAAGATTGTACAAATTTTGGGGGGAAAATTTGTTGAATTTTGAACTGATGTGGTTACTGATCTTATGCCTTTGTGTTATGCAGGTTTGTATATCCATTTTAGTGCAAGATTTGGCTCATTGTTGCAGCAAATTTGGAGTTTTGTCTTTGGCTTTGAAGGTGCAGAGGTATAATGTTGCAGAATTTTGGACAATAGTGTTTGGCATGGAGAGTGGAGCAGAGTGCAGGTTATGCAGCAAACATGATGTTGAGATGTAAGAAAAGCCCTTTTTTTTGGACATAAGTGACAACAAATTATAATAATAATAACTATAAAACTTAATATTAACAATAAAACAATAATAACTATATAATAATAATAATAATAATAATAATAATAATAATAATAATAATAATAATAATAATAACAAAAATAATAATAATAATGATGACAAAAAGTGTTAAAACAAAATAGAGAATAAAAACCAATTTTTTGAATTCAATGAAGAATCTCTCCTTTTCTATGTTTTTTTCTATATTTTAAAACTAGTTAAAAACAATAATAAACCTTAAATCAAAATAAAAATTAATATAAAATGCTACTAATCCTAATAAATGAACTGTTGTGAAAAACGATACCAATAACAAAGTATAATAGGGAATTAGGGAAGAGAATAAGAACACAAGAATTGGTTATAACTGATATTCTTTTACTTTCTCTTAAAACAAGATTACAAGTTTACAAGAATAACAAATAACCTCTCTCACCCTAAATTAGGATTTGCAGCTTAGCAATGATGAGAGACTAGTATGCTATTTATAATAAAACCTAACATACTAACTAATGGGCTTTTTCAGCAAGGCCCATTACACAAGCCAACTTAATACACAAGCTAACTTAACAAATTAGGGTTTAAACACTAAAACCTAATTTAACATGCTAACAACCCTAGCATCTTCGACATCTGCATGCTAGACCCATCTTCGACTACAGCATGCACACTTCGACACCAGCATGTGAGCAACCCTTCGACTTCATGCTTAACTCTGTCGGACTGTCGAACCAAGAAGCTACCCTTCGACAATACTAGAGTTCGATCCAATATCTCACAAATCTCCACCTTGGACCTAACTCTACAACGTCAAGGAACAAACTAGCTTTCTTCATGCAGCTTTATCAACTGCATACAGTGGAAAAACTTGCAACTCGGCAATGTCTTGGTGATCATATCAGCAGCATTGTCTTCAGTCGAAACCTTCAGCACTTGGACTTCTCCACGCTCGATTACTCCTCTGACGAAATGCAGCCTCACATCAATGTGCTTAGTTCGCTCATGATAGGCTGAATTCTTTGACAGGTGTATTGCACTTTGACTATCACATTTAACAGTGATACCTCGACCTTGAAGTTTCAGCTCCTTTGCAAAACCTTCAAGCCACAATGCTTCTTTCACAGCTTCAGTGAGAGCAATATATTCCGCTTCAGTGGTTGATAGAGCAACAACCTTCAGAAGTGTTGCTTTCCAACTAATTGCAGTGCCAAACATAGTGAAAACATATCCAGAAATAGATTTTCTGGAATCCATACAACCTGCATAATCAGAGTCGACATATCCTTCTATTACTGCTTTACTATTTTCACCCAAGGCTCCACCATAAATTAGGACTCTATTCAGAGACCCATTTATGTACCTTAAAATCCACTTCAATGCTTGCCAGTGAGCCTTTCCATGATTCGCCATGTACCTGCTTACAAGACTGACTGCGTAAGTTATGTCGGGTCTAGTACAAACCATAGCATACATCAAAGAACCAACTATATTAGCATACAGAATGCTATTCATATAGGCTCTTTCGACATCAGTACTGGGACACTGATCAATACTCAGCTTGAATTGAGGGTTTGTTGGAGTCACAACTGGCTTCGAATTCGACATACCAAACTTTTCAAGAATCTTCCGTAGATATGCCTCTTGAGATAGGCATAACTTCGACTTCTTTCTATCTCTTCGAATGTCAATTCCAAGAATCCTGGAAGCAGCTCCCAGATCCTTCATATCGAACTCCTTATTGAGTTCAGCCTTCACCCTCGTCACATCTTCAACATTGTTGCTTGCTATGAGAATATCATCCACATAAAGCAACAAAATAACAAATGAATTACCAGGTCGAAATCTGAAGTAAACGCAGTGGTCGAACTGACTTCTAATGAAACTTATGCGTGCCATGAAATTGTCGAATCTCATATTCCACTGTCGAGGAGATTGTTTCAGCCCATACAAAGATCTCTTTAACTTGCACACATAATCTTCCTTCCCCTTTTCGACATACCCTTCAGGTTGCCTCATCAGGATCGTTTCATCTAGATCACCATACAAGAACGCAATCTTCACATCCATCTGTTCCAGTTCAAGATCGAACTGTGCCACCATGGCAAGCAACATTCGAATGGACCTATGCTTCACAACAGGAGAAAACACATCATTGAAGTCGACACCTTCTTTCTGAGTGAAACCCCTTGCAACTAACCTTGCCTTGTATCTTTTCGACGTCACTCCTTCAATTCCTTCCTTAACTTTGAAAATCCATTTACAGCTGACTAACCTTGCCCCAACAGGTTTCTTGATCAGTTCCCAAGTATGATTATCATGAAGATATTTCATCTCATCATCCATGGCCTTCAGCCATTCAGTCTTATTTCGACTCCTCATAACTTCCTTATAGTCTCTAGGTTCTTCGTCTAGAACCTCACTTGCAGAGATTAAGGCATAAGCTATAAGATCTGCATATCCAAGTCTCTGAGGTGGCTTGATGACTCTTCTCGACCTATCTCTCGACAATAGGTAGTCATCGTCAGTTTCCTCAACTTCAGCATCTTCTGCTTCTTCTTCGACTTCATCTGGGATATGCAATTCAGCATCAACATGCTCCACCTCAACAGGAATCTCTACCTGTTCCAGCTCTTCGTCAGATGTTTCTGTACTTCGACCAACATCATTAGTTTTCTTAAAAGCCATTTCAGCTTCATTGAAAACTACATCTCGACTGGTGATACACCTCCTGTGACCTGGCTCTAGGCACCATAGTCTATAAGCTTTGACTCCTTCAGGGTATCCCATGAACATGCATTTCAGAGCTCTAGGTTCGACCTTGTCTTGCCTAATGTGAGCATAGGCTATGCAGCCAAATACTCTCAGTTTGTCGAGATCTGGTGGATGTCCCGACCAAACTTCTTCAGGTGTCTTCATATCTAACGCTGTCGAAGGACATCTGTTTATCAGATATGTTGTTGTCGAAACAGCCTCAGCCCAGAACACCTTTGTTAACCCTGCACTAGTCAACATGCATCTGACTCTCTCCAAAATAGTTCGATTAAACCTTTCAGCCAAACCATTTTGCTGTGGAGTACCTGCAGTAGTTCTATGCCTTGCAATACCAGAGGCAGCACAAAAACTGTCGAATGCCTCATTGCAAAATTCAAGGCCATTGTCGGTTCTCAACCTCTTGACCTTTCTGCCAGTCTGATTTTCAACCAGAGTCTTCCAACTTTTGAAATTCTCAAAAGTTTCATCCTTAGTCTTCTGGATGAATACCCATAATTTTCTGGAATAATCATCTACTATGGATAGAAAATACCTTGCTCCTGAATGTGATGGACACCTTGCAGGCCCCCAAAGATCAGCATGGATGTAATCAAGGGATCCATGTGTTCTTTGTTTGCCTTTGTTGAACTTCACTCTGCAAGATTTTCCAAGTACACAGGGTTCACAAAACTTCAGCTTTTCTACTTTGTCTCCACCAAGCAGATTTTGTTTCCCTAATTCGACCAGACCCCTTTCACTGACATGGCCCAATCTCATGTGCCAGATTTCTGTTTTCGACAAAGGTTTCGTGGATGCAACATTTGTCGAACCACTTACAACTTCAGCCTCAAGGGTATACAAGCCTTGTTTCTTCACGCCTCTCAAGACTTCCTTCGAACCCTTCATGACTCTTAGGATACTTTTCTCTCCTTGGAAAACATATCCTTTCTTGTCGAATTCACCAAGAGAAAGCAGATTTCTCTTCAAATCAGGAACATACCTGACTTCAGTCAACAACCTTATTGACTCATCATGGAGCTTGAATCTCACAGATCCAACACCTGCAATCTTGCAAGCCTTGTTGTTTCCCAGCAATACTGATCCACCATCTTGATCACATAATTCCTCGAACAAGTCTTTGTTTGGAGTCATGTGCCAAGTGCAACCTGAATCCATAATCCACTCCTTCTTAGAGTCACTGCTTGAAACCACAAGAACATCAGATGATTCGAAATCATCTTGAACAATGGCAGCGTTGCCATTATCCTTACCTCCATGATATTTCAAGCGTTCAGGGCACACCTTTCTTGTGTGACCCTCCTTCTTACAATGGTAGCATCGAATGCCAGATGCTTCGCCACTGTAAGTCTTCGATTGACTTTTGCCTTTCTTCTTGTCGAACTTACCATCCTTTCGTAAGAGTTTTCCTTTAACGGCCAAACCTTTGCCAACAGTCGAAGGTTTATGTTCCTTTCGTTCATTCAAGTCCTTAGAGTACAAGGCTGATTGAACTTCTTCAAACGTCAGGGACTCCCTTCCATACAAGAGAGTTTCTTTGAAGTTAGCATGTGATCGAGGCAAAGAACACAATAGTAACAGCGCTTGATCTTCATCATCGATCTTCACATCAATATTTTCAAGATCAAGAATCAGCTTGTTGAACATATCCAACTGCTCAGCCAATACTTTATCTTCAATCATCTTGAATGAATACAAGGCTTGCTTCAGGTAGAGTCGATTTACCAGCGATTTGGTCATATACAAACTTTCAAGTTTCACCCATAACCCTGATGCCGTCGTCTCCTTTGATACCTGCCGGAGAACCTTATCACCAAGGCTCAACAAAATTGCGCTGTGTGCTTTCTCGATCATATTTGTCTTCTCCGCTGCCGTCAATTCTGCATTCATGGCTGCCTCTCCCTTCAACGCTTCCAAACAACCCTGCTGAACCAGTAGGGCTTTCATCTTCAAGCGCCACAGACCGAAATCATTCACTCCGGTGAACTTTTCAATCTCATACTTTGTTGAAGGCATCTTCTCCACGCTCACCGCACCAATTTGTTGTGAAAAACGATACCAATAACAAAGTATAATAGGGAATTAGGGAAGAGAATAAGAACACAAGAATTGGTTATAACTGCTATTCTTTTACTTTCTCTTAAAACAAGATTACAAGTTTACAAGAATAACAAATAACCTCTCTCACCCTAAATTAGGATTTGCAGCTTAGCAATGATGAGAGACTAGTATGCTATTTATAATAAAACCTAACATACTAACTAATGGGCTTTTTCAGCAAGGCCCATTACACAAGCCAACTTAATACACAAGCTAACTTAACAAATTAGGGTTTAAACACTAAAACCTAATTTAACATGCTAACAACCCTAGCATCTTCGACATCTGCATGCTAGACCCATCTTCGACTACAGCATGCACACTTCGACACCAGCATGTGAGCAACCCTTCGACTTCATGCTTAACTCTGTCGGACTGTCGAACCAAGAAGCTACCCTTCGACAATACTAGAGTTCGATCCAATATCTCACATGAACAAAGTTAAATTAGAAATTAAAACACAATTTTTTTGATATATTTTTTAGAAAAGATAATAGTAATAAACACATATATACATTTACCGTCTAAAAAAAGAAATTTCGGATAAATATTTAACCCGAATGAAAAATATACAAATATACAAAATGCAAGGTTTTTTTGTTGACTTTAATCAATATGCAACGATGTGATGATTGAATGATGAATGCGCGAGACACATCCAAATGAATGAAATACATATGGCAAAAATTGCGGTGCGACAGATGCCCCTATTTAAGTTTCTTCTATCGAAGATGTGAAGAGACTTAAATACAAAGTACACAATATTTGTCCTAAGATCGCCGCAACAATGCTTATGACATGAATGCAATGGACACTTTTTTTTAATGCAATATGATATGAGACACTCTGGATTATGTGGGGAATATAGTGTCACAAAAGACAAACTGTTGATGGAGAAACTTGGAAATGAGAGATAAAAACTCTGGGTAAAAAGGTAGTGGGAATGTCTAAGAGTAGCTTTAGACGATGGAAATCATCAGAGACATTCAAGAGTGGCTTTGAATGAATCTGAAACAAAACTTTGGGTAGGAACGTCTAAGAGTGGCTTTAGACGACACCAAACATCAGAGACATTCAAAAGTGGCTTTGAATGAATATGAAAATAATCCAAACTCTAAGGAAACATCAGAGACATCCAATAGTAGCTTCGGATGGAAGGAAACCCAACAAGACTCAATAGTGGCTTTGAATGCAAGAGGAGACCTACGAACTCGGAGATATGGCAGAGACGTCCAAGAGTAGCTTTGAACAAATGGAATCCAAACTCTAAAAACATCGGGGATAATCCAACAGCAGCTTTGGATAATACGGAAACCAAAAAGATTCAACAGTAGCTTTGAATGCAAAAAGGAAACCTGAACCATAAAATATATCAGAGTCATCCTGAGGAGCAATAGATGAAATGGATACCAATTTTGGAAAATACGAGCAACCATCTAATAGTAGCATTGGATGGGAAGGAAAAAACAAACTCAAGAACATCCAAGAGTGGCTTTGGATGAGAAAAGAATGGTATTCTAGCTCAGAGACATAAAGATCATTCAACAGTAGCTTTGAATAACACTTTACTAGGGATTGTGATATCCAACAGTAGCTTTGGATAAAAGGTGAAAAACAACATGTCCAACAGTAGCTTTGGACAGGGAGAAACAAATATAAATCCAAGAGTAGCTTTGGACAAAGAGAAACAAAAAGACATCCAATAGTAGCATTAAACGAAGAGAGACAAATACAAATCCAAGAGTAGCTTTGGATGAAGAGACAAACATCGTTTTGGTAGATGCCAAGTAAGTTGGGCTTTGATCTCAAGGTGAAGTGTTGATAACAACAGGACCTTGAAAGAATGCAGATGAGTATGAATTTTGTTGCGATGCATGATATTAAATGTTCTATGCATGAGATGTGAATGATTAATGTAATGTAATTGGTTACGACAACAGAGGTAGACTCTTTTGGTGAGGGTAGATCGAAACTCTGATTCCTTAACACAAGAACACTGCCAATCATGGTCTTGTCACACTGATGATCCTCTTGGAAGGACTGATAAACTGCTTGGGGATTGCGGAGGAAGACTTCCCATGACTGGCTGATTGTTACCTGATCGTTGCTTCAGTCCTTGAAATGAAAGTTGGGAATGCTTGCCCCAGTATAAGTCTTGAACAACAGGATCTTGAAGTAACGTGCCTATGATAGGATCACTGATCAAGTCTCTTGACTGTTTGAACTTCCTCGAAAGATGAGTACTTATAAATAAAGTTTTCATTCAAAATGGTAATTTTAATGCAACGCTCAAAGCATATTTTGAAATCAAAACCATTGTAGGAATGATATTATTGATGTAAAGAAAAATGAATCAAAAGTCCAAACACAATTGTTTAGACATTCAAAGTGATGGATAAAGCAAAAGGTATGGTAAAACAAACAATTTGCAAAGATCTTTAGGAGTCAGGTTAACGCAACCTTGTTGTAGCATGCTTTCAAAATAAACCTTGCTTCAATTAGGTTTTTTGAAGGTTGTAACGTGGCTTGGTTCACGGTTTCAGAAACAAAGGATATAGGCTCAAAATATATTTGGACCCACCCCATTCTTCGTGATGATCTTCCATCCTACACTCAGTTAATTCAAATTATGCATTCAGGTTCCAAGAGGCTTTGGAATTACACCTATTCATAATGATGATGGTTTAAAGACCAAAGGAATCTTTGAGATGGCAGTCACCTCTTCCTTTCGATAGTCACAACGTTTTATTGTTGTTCAAGGAGTTTATTGACTTCCATTTTTTTTATATCCCTAACTTTTGCCTGAACTGTTTCTTTTTGAGATCACAATCAGCGGGATGCCCTAATTTTGCCTAAGTCTCCTTCGTAGGTTTTGACTTAGCGGGCTTTTTTCTTTGAATATTTTTTGTTATCGGAAAGATAGTGACTGCCTTGATAATAATTAACGATAACCATCTTGGTCACTTTTGATTGAAACCCTTATTGGAAGGTGTACTTTATGATTCTCTTGAATTGAATGCACAAACAAATTAACTGAGAACTACCCTGCCCCAGGTTAAAATTGCGGGTTTTTTCGTTTAAAAAGAAACTCCAACTTCGATGGCTCGGAGGAGTTGACAAGGGATTAACTTCCTTATTTCTCCAGTGTTTGGGGATTGAAACAATGCCTGTACATCATCAGCAAAGTAGTATTTAAAAGCATACAGTTCAACAATTTGGGTATTTCATTGTCATCATCCTCCCTCCAATCTTTGCATAAAACACAAGTTTGATAGAAGAAAGTGAACAAGAGATATATTTTTTGTTTTTTTTGAAAGATAAAGCATAAAGAAGCACACAATGGATGTAAATGGATTGATTCAAATATGCAATGCTCATTTCATTAAAATTAACATTTTGAAACAAACAACATTCAATGCAGCACACAGTACCAACAAGAGAATTGCAAACAGTAAGGAAACATGGCCTAGTGAAATAATCAGTGACGAGGATGATCCATCATGACTGATATATTTGCTCTTCAATTGGATAAATTCCACTCTTAGAAAATCTTTGCCTCGTTGAAGTTCTTCCATAGTCTTCAAATTCATGCCTCCAGTTCAATGTGTTGAGGAATCAACTTGACGGTAGACATACCACTCGAGGATGAAGACAGACAAAATGAATCTTTTGTTGACAACTTGAATGCATGAATGCAGATGCATGATTTGATTTGATTTTTACATGCAGGAATGATGCAATGTCATATGATATGGAATGCAACACGGTGTTATACAAAGACTGAATGATAAATGTAAATGGATAAAAGAACCTACTGAGGAAAGCTTCTTATAATAGGACCGTTCAATATTATTTTACCCAAGAATCCCCTCACAAGGTTAGCTCTAAGGTTTTTGATAGTAGAGATACCTACATCACCATAGATGGAACGGGTTCTAAAGGTCCTTGGAGTTAACGACGAAATCAGATTTTCGTCATGCGACGGGAAAACCATCTTATGACAAATCTCATGACTAAGTCTCCTCCAAGTGGGGTTTTCGTATTAGCCATTCAAGGTGTTCACCTTGGGAACTAGCACTACACAACCACCTCCTAACTTATGTTTTTTCTCTTGTTTTTCAAAAGCTCGGGTTGAGAGCTCCACTCAAGTATCATTCCCATACCCACAAATGAGTATATACAGAAATAAATAAAAAGCGGTAAAGCAAGAGTAAAGAAACATAAATAGTACAAGAATAAATATAAAGAACATAAGCATAAAAAACACAAGTATAAACAAACAAAAGCAAACACTCAAATACAAAACAAACTAAACTAGGGTTGACCCTCTTAGGATTGTATGTCCCCAGCAGAGTCGCCACTTTGTGTAGCGGCAAAAATGTGACTCGAGCGTTTTCGCACGCTCGAAGTACAACAGAGTCGCCACCGAACTTTATTTATTCCAAGAAGGAAAGGGAAACTATCGATAAAACCCACAAAGAAAAATGAAACGGATAAGATGGTCATCGCAACCAAATTAGGATTCGGGAGTCGGTTAAGCAAGGGGAAGGTATTAGCACCCCTCACCTCCATCGTACTCGATGGGACCCATTTAGTTAATTTTGTGTTTGAGTGTTAGCGTGATGTTTGCGTTCTTTAGCTTATTAATCGAGAAAAGGTAAAAGAAAAGGTTTTTAGGTTTTTATTATAGTGAAGAAAAAAGAAAAGATTTTTTATTATTATGCTCGCCAAGTCGTTTGTATCTTGTGCCTACGTATTCCCTCGTGCAATGGGAAAGTCAGAGCAATCGTAGTTCGGGCGAAGAACCACGAAAAGTTTGTTGGTTGATTTTAGCGAGAGGTACTCGATCGCTTTTCAAATGGAAATACCACGCGCACATGGATATGAGATCACTACAAGAATGGATGACTAAATCAAGAGTGAGACGAGATTTTGGCCATCATCGCATTCTAGTGGAAGATATTCGATCTACACATGTGGAAGTATGTTCGCATATGAAATTGACTAAGCGTCTCGTTTATGAAAAAATGGTAAGGAGATATTTGCGGACGTTTAGCAAAGGATTGAGCATAGGTGTGCACCTAGCGCGTCTTTACCCAAGGTATTCAACAGGAGCGAGCCCCATTGTCACTTGTTGTCCTTGTTAATTAAAGTGTTTTAATTCAAAAGATCAAGGTATTCAAGAGGTGCGCACTTCTTGTCACTTGATCACTTTGATTTTTATTAATGTGTTTTGATTCAAAAGATCAAGGTATTCAAGAGGTGCGCACTTCTTGTCACTTGATCACTTTGATTTTATTAATGTGTTTTGATTCAAAGGATCAAGGTATTCAAGAGGTGTTCACTTCTTGTCACTTGATCACTTTGATTTGATTAAGCTGTTTTGATTCAAAGGATCAAGGTATTCAAGAGGTGTTCACTTCTTGTCACTTGATCACTTTGATTTGATTAATGAAGATTTTAATTCAAAGGACCAAAGGTATTCAAGAGGTGTTCACTTCTTGTCACTTGATCACTTTGATTTGATTAAGAAAGCTCTTTATTTAATGTTTTAATCCAAAAGAACCGAGGTATTCAAGAGGTGTACACTTCTTGTCACTCGATCTTTCGGTATAGTTTAAAGAATTTTTGTAAGGAAGAAAACTCGACGTTGGATCGAGAAATTATTTGAAACAACTTGGCATTGTACCAAGATTTATTTATTTTTGGATTTTTAATAATGTAGAACGAACTTAAAAAAAACATGTCTTTTATTTATATTTTTATATATGAAGTTAGAAATAAAAAATAAAAAGCAATAAGTATTAAAAGAAAATAAAACAAAATGTAACAAAAATATAACTATAATGGGCTTTAAAAAAACAGCAAAACAGGGGGGTGCGATCTGCGATTCGGGTTGACTGGGTTTCAATTCAAAAGCCCAAAATGAAATAACAATAAACCCTAAACACACAAAAGTCTTCCCCAAACCTCAATCATCTTCACGCCTCCTCTCACCCTTGCTTCTCTCATCTCCTCACGATAAACAACAAAATAGAAACAAACTCTCGCCTCTCTCGATCACAGATTCATCTCTCAATCTCTCCCGCTCTCTCGCAGCCCTCACTCTCTAAAAAATTATAATCAAAAGCAACCAAAGAGGTCTACACAAATATTCAAACTAAACAGCCATAGCAAAACATCAACAAGAGCAGAGTAGATTTACAAACCAAGTCCTAAAGTCAAGTGCAAAAGCGGTTACCGTCAAAGAGATAGATTGTTGCGTCGCTGGGGATGATGAAAATTACGCGTCGGTGTTGCGGTTTGTCATGCGGAAGATGTTGAAAAGTGGCTGCTACCGTGGTTGTTTTGTTTTTGTGTGCTACTGTTTTGTGTGACTCGGTTTTGCAGATGGATGTGAAGGAAATTATTCTGGATGTGGTTGAGGTTTATTGAAGTGAGGTTTATGGAGAATGGATCTGCAGATGAAGTGATTTGATGAAGGTTGTGAGGTTGGTGATTTGTGTGTGGTATGAAGGTTGTGATAGTTTATTCGATAAACTTTGGCAGAGGTTTTGTAAGATGTTAGGAAGACTGTTTGGAGTGAATTCTGCAGAGTTTGGTGGCTAATCCTCCCCTGTTACTGTGTTTTTGTTCTTCTTTTATAGAGGAATCAGAATGTGTTTTGGGGGGAAAATTTGTTGAATTTTGAACTGATGTGGTTAATGATCTTATGCCTTTGTGTTATGCAGGTTTGTATATCCATTTTAGTGCGAGATTTGGCTCATTGTTGCAGCAAATTTGGAGTTTTGTCTTTGGCTTTGAAGGTGCAGAGGTATAATGTTGCAGAATTTTGGACAATAGTGTTTGGCATGGAGAGTGGAGCAGAGTGCAGGTTATGCAGCAAACATGATGTTGAGATGTAAGAAAAGCCCTTTTTTTTTGGACATAAGTGACAACAAATTATAATAATAATAACTATAAAACTTAATATTAACAATAAAACAATAATAACTATATAATAATAATAATAATAATAATAATAATAATAATAACTAAAATAATAATAATAATAATGATGACAAAAAGTGTTAAAACAAAATAGACAATAAAAACCAATTTTTTGAATTCAATGAAGAATCTCTCCTTTTCTATGTTTTTTTCTATATTTTAAAACTAATTAAAAACAATAATAAACCTTAAATCAAAATAAAAATTAATATAAAATGCTACTAATCCTAATAAATGAACAAAGTTAAATTAGAAATTAAAACACAATTTTTTTGATATATTTTTTAGAAAAGATAATAGTAATAAACACATATATACATTTACCGTCTAAAAAAAGAAATTTCGGATAAATATTTAACCCGAATGAAAAATATACAAATATACAAAATGCAAGGTATTTTTGTTGACTTTAATCAATATGCAACGATGTGATGATTGAATGATGAATGCGCGAGACACATCCAAATGAATGAAATACATATGGCAAAAATTAGGGTGCGACAGGCGGCTTAGGCAAAAAAGGGATAAAGGTGAATGGCTACATCTCGCATGCCACCTTGGCAATCACTCTTCATACATGCTTAGGGCTCCCGACCGAGGGATAAGCAAGACCCCGTGTTCTTGAGTTCGCACCTGGCGGCTCAAATCCCTAAAGCATTCACAACATCCAATCACTTTGTTTGAGGCTCCCGACCGAGGGATAAGCAAGACTCCGTGTTCTTGAGTTCGCACCTGGCAACTCAAATCCCTAAAGGCACTCCCAAACCCCGTCGGGTCCACAAGTTCAGTGATGTCACATCAATCAGTTGTTAAATCGGGCAGTGATCAATCCTAATGAGTACGGTCTTCCAAAGCAAGGAGATGAGAACGTCGAGGTTATAAAAGTGATAGCGGGATCGAAACCAATGGATATCCGTTTCACATTGCCATTCCTCTTCTATTCAAAAAAATGTGCAGTTACCTCTTACTAGGAATTGCTTCTTAAATGTATTCGCCCTCTTTCGGGCATTTTTTTCAATAAACTTCTTTTCATCTCAAAAGCCGTTTTCTTTTACTGTTTTGTTTGCATAAAACGTCCTGAGTTTGTGTTAAACTTTGCATATGAAAACTGCATTGCTTTTACAATACATGATTAGAAATGATAAAACCATTGAATCTACTTCGAAGTCTTGTGCAACCAGGATGGCAGACCAATATGCCATACTATATCCTGGGGCATTTTTCATTTGTTTGTCTCGCAGGTACGTCCTTGCAAGCGCTTCGCATCAGCATATTGACGGACCTGGCTATGAGAGATTCTCATTCCCCAGCTGAGTATATCTGGATGAGACTTTCTTTGTTCCAAGATTCTCATATCCTCATCAAAGCACATCTTGATGCATTCTCTATGCTCCAGAAGTCTTATTTACCGGCAGAATGCATTCTCCCCAGTCGATGCATGGTCGGGTGGTATCTAATTCCCCGGCAAGCTCTTAATGAGGTTCCTTGCCCGAAACTCCTCGTTCTCCCCAGTAGAGCGTTTCTCTCCCCAATAGATTGACATGTTTTCCCCAGGAGAGTCATCTTATTCCCCGGTGGAGTTGTCTTAACAAAAGGTTCTTATGCTAAGTTCCTTATCCCCAGTGGATCTCTCATCTCCTCAGTGGATCTCAATGTAGAATTATTCATCTTCCCCACTGAGTTCTTTCCTCAAGAGAGATTCATGTGCATCCTCAGCGGAATCTATATCCGTCCAGGATTTCCCCAGCGGAATGCGTCCTGCACAAGCAAGTTGGTCACTCCCCATCAGAGTTGTCTTCATGACTTGCCTTTATCTCCACATCCCCAGAGTGTCGAGAATTTTCTTCTCCAATGAAGTTGCCAGGGTTTTTCCCCCAAGCAAGTAAGTGGGATGTTCTTATCTTCAAGCAAGATTTATTTCCCAAACAGAGCTCGCGTCTAGATTTGATCGTCTCCAGCAGATTTCTGATCCATCTTTGCCAGCTCGCAGTTTGTGACTCCTGGTCACTCGTCTTGTCCTCCCCGCAGAGTTCCATAATCTCTCCAGGACGTCTTCAACAATTCAGTGCTCCTCCGTTGTCTCCCAAAGCAACGTTCGAATCATGCATCATTCGCATTGCATTCTCTAACCGTGTAGTGTCTTCCTTCTTGGAAACGTTATTCCATGCACATTCATACATGCATATCGTATCTGTTTCTTTTCGCAGGAAAGTTATCCAGATTCAAATGCTCCCCAGAGAGCAATATTCGCCTAGTCATTACAAGCGCTTATCCTGATGTTTTGAATCAGAAGAGGATTATTCTACTTATTTTCTGGCGCAGCTCAGATCAGTTCAAAGACATTCCTATTCCCGATGCCCCCAGATCGGTGGAAGATATTTGTTCCTATCCTGGTATTCAGCTCAGTTGAAGGAACCGCCTCCAGATCTCCCAAGATCTTCCGAAGGAGCAAGCCCTCTGATGCATCAGATCAGTCAGAAATATCTACTCCCTGATGATTTAGATCGTTCAGAAGAAATTCGTCTGCCCAGTCCTGATGCCTAACCATCAGTTGAAGACGCTTTCTTTACCCGGCGTACACAGTTTGGAAGAGATATTCGTTCCTATTCCTGATAAATCAGACTTTCAGTTGAGGGAACCGCCTCCGTATCTCGTCAATCTTACGAAGGAGCAAGCCACTGATACCCAGATCAGATGGAGATATCTGCCTGATTGACTTTTTCATTCAGATGAAGATTGTCCTACTTATTTTCTGGCATCATGTCCAGATCAGTTTAAAGGCATTCTTTCCCCGGCGTACACAGTTTGGAAGAGATGTTGTTCCTATCCTGATTTCCAGTTCAGTTGAAGGAGCCGCCTCCGGATCCCCGTGGTCTTACGAAGGAGCTAGCCGCTAATTCCCAGATTAGTAGGAATATCTACCTGATGATTTAATTGCATCAGAAGAGATGTCTGCCCAGATTCCCAGATCAGAGATACCTATTACCCGTTGATGTTCGATTCAACCGATGTATCTCCTTCGATTCCCAGATCGACTTAAGACATCTATCCCGATGCAAGTTCGGAGACATCTGCTACGTCTGATACTCAGATCAATCGAGATGTTCCTTCTCTTGATGCCCAGATCATTTGAAGTGTTTCCCCCGCCTGTGGGTGCCCGTTCCTTCTTATCGCGAGTTGGAGCATATTTATTATCCAGATCAATTGAAGTTTTTTCTCCTCGCTTGCGGGGTGGTACATTCTTTCTTTTTACAAGATGGAATCTTCTATTGATCAAGAGCGCAAATTTTCGAGTTCATTCTGGTATTCAATCTCCTTCCACCTCAACGGTTCGAAACTTTCGTTTCTCACTCGTCAGGTTCAAGAAGTTTGAATAGGGGCAGCTGTTGCACCCCAAAATTTTCCCTCTTTATTTGAGCTATAAGTTATTAATGACGTTTATTTCGTCATTCAAAAATTGAAGAAAAATAATAAAGAGTTTTCATGGGTTTAAGAAGAAAGGCGTGAAAAATGGTTTAAACAGTGGAAATACGAGAAAATTCGCAAGTCATATTTGGAAGGTGATATGAGCTAAGTTCCCGAGTTTTTCCGACCGTTTCGACGATATCTACAACTTTCGTGTTCGGCTCGGAAGCCAATTCTTTGAGGAAGGTCGCCAGATTTGCAAATTACTTGAGGTTTCGTAGTGAAAAAACAGTGCTGAATGTAGGGTTTCGGATCTCAGAAAATTCATATCTCACAATCCGCTCGTTGGATTCGCTCGAAAATTTAACTGGAGCTCCATACCAGCATTACTAAAATTTCATATGTTCGGACCGAAGGCCAATTATGCACGGAAAATTCCCAGAATTTTAAGGATCGTCGCGTTGTTTCGGTAAAAAGTGTGTTTTCGAGTATGTCGGGCCCAGTTTGAAAATTCATAACTTCTTCGATTTTTATCGTATGAAGTCCGTTCCGGCGACATTTTCTCGGAAATTTCGTTAGCTTTGATTCTTCGTCAAACATGCTTGTTCAGATTTCGAGCCAAAGATAGAGTTTTATCGAGTTCTTTGAGCGGTACTCACAAAATTCTGCACAGTCGTACCAGATGAATCGGCGTTTCTCGTCATTCAAACGGGCGTATTTTCTTCATCGCTTATCGGATTGAGGCGATTCTCGCGGCGACAAGTTAAGAATTTAGTCATCTTCACAATGGCATCGGTTTCGTTCCGAATTTCAGAGCCAAACCGAGTTTCCATAAAAACGAGCCAAAATAAGACGCACCGAGGGCAATTTGGACATTTCGCGTTGACAATATATAAACATTTTGCTCTTCACAAAGAAAGGGGGAACTCTCATAACTTCACTTCACCCAAAAGATCAAAAACACTTTCTCTCAATTCTCTCTCAATTTTCTTGAATCAAAACCACAAAAACTCACAAAACCTTCATCAATTCAAAATCAAATCTCAAGAACAAATGAAGATCAAAGCAAGAATCAAGAGTCTCTTTCCTTGTTGATCATCAAAATCGCACCTCTCTCCCTCTCCAAAGACCTTGCGCCCCACTCTCTTCTTCTCCTCCCTTGGATTTCGTTCGTGTTCGCGTCGCGTTCGCGTTCGTGTTCATCCGATCTCATTCTCTTCGTTAGATCCGGTAAATTCACTACAAACCTTGCTAGAACATAGGTTTTGTTGCTTAATTCGACATTGATCATGATGATTTTTGACTGTGGATGATAGATCTATGATAATTGATGATGATAATTACTTGTTGATTGAGTGATTTGTGTTGATCTCGATTACTTGATTGAATTCGAGATTTATGTAACACCCCGATATCCGCTGCACGCATCAACCGTGTCGGCCAACCGAGCATGTTACCGGCTTAATCAATAATCCCCCCTAGGTCCGCTTATCGGCTGCCCAGGAAATATTGTTTTTGCCTCCCGCAGGAATCGAACCATGTACCTAGGGGTTAAGTACATATTCATAGCAATTCCTGCTACCACTTGACCATATGGTCAATTGGTAGCAGGAATTGCTATGAATATGTACTTAACCCCTAGGTACATGGTTCGATTCCTGCGGGAGGCAAAAACAATATTTCCTGGGCAGCCGATAAGCGGACCTAGGGGGGATTATTGATTAAGCCGGTAACATGCTCGGTTGGCTGACACGGTTGATGCGTGCAGCGGATATCGGGGTGTTACATTAAAAAGGCGCCTTTTTATGTAACAGCCCGAGCCTTCGGCGTTCCCGGCACTATTACCTCACGAACTTCTCTACCCCCCTCACTAGTAGAGTTTTTGCCTTTCGTGGGAATCGAACCCTGTACCCTGGGGTTCAAGTACATGTTCATTCCATTCCCACTACCAATTGAGCTAGTAGCTCAATTGGTAGTGGGAATGGAATGAACATGTACTTGAACCCCAGGGTACAGGGTTCGATTCCCACGAAAGGCAAAAACTCTACTAGTGAGGGGGGTAGAGAAGATCATGAGGTGACAGTGCCGGGAACGCCGAAGGCTCGGGCTGTTACAGTGACCAAGCTATGCTCAAAGATCTAATGCACGACGCAGTCATTCGCTCTTTGTCCCTCTTTTGCCTGGACCGCCCTTTCGGGTTTTCAATCCACCAGGACCCCTTTTTTGCCTAAGCCGCCCTTTCGGGTTTTCAACTTAGCGGGTGTACTTTATTTCTTTTTCATTCTTTTTTTCTGATCTTCCCTTTTCTTTTATTTTATTTTGATCAGGTCTATGCGAAGTATTTTTTAACTGCGTCGGCATTTACGGGAAGTGGGAAGTCTTCGCCATCCATAGTTGAGAGGATCATGGCACCACCCGAGAAGACTTTCTTTACGACATAAGGCCCTTCGTAATTCGGGGTCCACTTTCCCCTAGGATCATTGTGAATAGGCAGGATCTTCTTGAGCACAAGGTCACCAACCTGAAAGTGTCGAGGACGAATCTTCTTGTCGAAGGCTCTCTTCATCTTCTTTTGATAGGCTTGCCCATGGCATATGGCTGCTAGTGTTTTTTCCTCGATGAGGTTCAGTTGATCAAATCTGGTCTGAACCCAATCAGCTTCACTGAGCTTCACATCTGTCAATACTCTTAGTGAAGGAATCTCGACCTCCACCGGAAGAATCGCCTCCATGCCATATACTAACGAGAAGGGAGTTGCCCCTGTGGAAGTACGTACCGAAGTACGATATCCATGTAAAGCGAAGGGCAACATCTCATGCCAATCCTTATAAGTGACCACCATCTTTTGCACAATCTTCTTGATATTCTTATTGGCCGCTTCAACTGCGCCATTCATCTTTGGCCTATACGGGGAGGAGTTATGATGCGTGATCTTGAAATTCTCGCATAATTCCTTCATCATCTTATTATTAAGGTTGGATCCATTATCAGTGATAATTCTCTCAGGAACCCCATAACGACAAATTATATGGTGCTTGATGAAGCGAGTCACTACTTGCTTGGAGACATTTGCATAAGAAGCAGCTTTAACCCACTTGGTGAAATAGTCAATAGCAACGAGGATAAAACGATGTCCATTAGAGGCGGTGGGCTTAATTTCTCCAATCATATCGATGCCCCACATAGCAAACAGCCAAGGAGATGTCAACACATTCAGAGGAACCGGAGGTACATGAACCCTATCTGCATACACTTGACATTTGTAACATACCACCACATGGTTGAAACAATCATGTTCCAAGGTCGACCAATAATAACCTGCTCTCAATATTTTTCTAGCCATGGTGTGCCCACTTGCATGTGTACCAAAGGATCCTTCATGTACCTCTTGCATGATCTTTGCTGCTTCGTGTCTATCCACACATCTGAGCAACACAGAATCAAAATTCCTCTTGTACAACACACCTCCGACAATGAAGAACTTGGCAGATAGTCTCTTCAGAGTTTTCCTATCCGTAAGGGAAGCACCCTCAGGATACTCTTGGGTCTCCAGAAATTTCTTAATGTCATAAAACCATGGTCTCTCGTCGGGCACGTTATCAATAACGCCACAGAATGCAGGTTCATCCAACCTTTTGATCACAATCGAAGGCGCTTCATTGTCCCATTTGACTTTGAACATGGATGCTAAAGTGGCCAAAGCATCAGCCAAATGATTTTCCTCTCGAGGGACGTGATCAAAGGTAATCTCATCAAAGTATTGAGCCAGTTTCACGACATGTTCTCTATAAGGAATCAAGTTGGGATGGCGCGTTTCCCAATCTCCATTGATCTGACTAATCACCAAAGCAGAATCTCCGTACACTGCGAGATTTTTTATCCTCAAATCAATGGTGGCCTCAATACCATATATGCACGCCTCATATTCAGCCACATTATTAGTACAATCAAAACAAATCCTGGCCGTGAATGGAATATGAAAACTTGTCGTAGAAGTGAGCACAGCCCCAATACCATTACCCAATGCATTCGAGGCACCATCAAACACGAGCGTCCATCGCGCCCCTGGTTCAGGTCCCTCCTCTTGATCTTGACATTTGGAAGTCTCTGCCACACACATTATATCCTCATCAGGAAACTCAAAGTACATAGACTGGTAATCGTCCACAGGTTGATGCGCGAGATAATCAGCAATCACACTGCTCTTAATGGCCTTCTGAGTAGTGTATTGTATGTCATACTCTGTCAAGATCATTTGCCAACGGGCAATCCTTCCTGTCAATGCTGGTTTCTCAAATATATATTTGATCGGATCCATCTTTGAAATCAACAAAGTGGTGTGAGTCAACATATACTGTCTCAGTCGGCGAGCAGCCCATGCCAAAGCACAGCAAGTTTTCTCAAGTAGTGAGTATCTTGATTCACAATCGGTAAACTTTTTGCTAAGGTAGTAAATTGCGTGCTCTTTTCGACCGGACTCGTCATGCTGACCTAGCACACACCCCATTGAATTCTCGAGGACCGTCAAGTACATAATCAACGGTCTACCTTCCACTGGAGGCATGAGGATTGGAGGCTCTTGCAAATACTCTTTAACTTTATCAAATGCCTTTTGACAATTGTCATCCCACTTTATTGCCTGATTCTTTCTCAACAGCTTGAAAATGGGTTCACACGTGGCGGTAAGGTGTGAGATGAACCTTGCAATATAATTCAACCTTCCCAGGAACCCACGAACCAGCTTCTCAGTCCTTGGCTCAGGCATCTCTTGTATAGCTTTTACCTTGGCGGGATCGACCTCAATACCCTTTTCACTCACGATGAAACCAAGTAACTTTCCTGATCTCACCCCGAAGGTGCATTTATTGGGATTCAACCTTAACCTGAATTTTCTTAACCTTTCAAACAATTTCTTCAGGTGGACAAGGTGTTCCTCCTCAGTATAGGACTTTGCAATCATGTCGTCCACATAGACCTCGATCTCTTTATGAATCATGTCGTGAAACAAAGTCACCATAGCTCTTTGATAGGTTGCCCCAGCATTCTTCAACCCAAACGGCATGACCTTGTAACAAAAGGTGCCCCAAGGCGTAATGAATGTCGTCTTTTCCATGTCCTCGGGCGCCATCTTTATTTGATTGTAACCAGAAAAACCATCCATGAAGGAGAAAACCGAGAACTGAGCAGTGTTATCTACCAACACATCAATGTGAGGAAGCGGGAAATCATCCTTCGGGCTTGCTCTATTCAGATCTCGATAGTCGACACACATTCGTACTTTCCCATCTTTCTTAGGTACAGGTACAATATTGGCGACCCATGGTGGATAAACTGTTACAGCAAGAAAACCTGCATCAAACTGCTTCTGAACCTCTTCCTGGATTTTCTTGGACATGTCAGGACGTGTTCTCCTGAGTTTCTGTTTGACAGGCGGAGAGTCTTCTTTAAGAGGTAACCTGTGCACAACAATATCGGTATCTAATCCAGGCATATCTTCGTAAGACCAAGCGAAGATATCAGAATACTCTTTCAACATTCCAATCAACTTTTCTTTCACATCCTCATTCAAAGAAGCCCCTATTTTAACCTCCTTTCTCATCTCTTCGGTGCCAAGATTCACCGTCTCAATAGGCTCTTGATGTGGCTCGATCACTTTCTCTTCTTGTTTCAACAATCTGGCCAACTCATCAGGCAATTCACAATCTTCTTCATCCCCTTCTTTAGCGATGTAGATAGGATTGTCAAAG
This sequence comes from Vicia villosa, assembly GCF_029867415.1. Classification (NCBI taxonomy): domain Eukaryota; kingdom Viridiplantae; phylum Streptophyta; class Magnoliopsida; order Fabales; family Fabaceae; genus Vicia; species Vicia villosa. The sequence goes on from NC_081180.1 coordinate 150,928,798, forward strand.
TCATAACGAGGCATAGCAAGATCGTTGTCAACAGAATCTGAAGGAGAAGTGGATCTGCATGGATTATGATTTATGCTTTATTTTAGAATGGAGGGATGATGATGAATAAGGAATGTTGCCATTTTTTTATTTATTAATTATAAATGTAAAAGTAAAAAATGAAAGATAGGGAACAAAATATTTGAATGCAAAAACGTCCTTTTATTAATGATTTTAACATTGAAAAACAACAAATGATGCCCTACATGTGTTCACTGTGTCTTGGGCAGAACACAGGAATTATTGTATGATAAACAAAAACAGACAGTATTACTCTTGATCAGAAGCAATTGAGATGATGTCCTTGGACGACCAGTTGAGAAGCTTCTGTCCTGGGACACACGGCTTGATCCATTCTTCAATGTCGTAATCGCTATCCATATCACCATCAGCAGCACAAATATGATCCTTAACGATGCCACCACTAGAGAACTTGATCGGAACGAAGGTTCCAGGTTTCTTGGGGGCCCCATTGGATGAACTCTGGCCCAACTGGTATCCAATCCCACATTTATCCTGCTTGATTGGCAAATCCAAGACTCGACCCCATCCTTCAGGATGACCAGATTCAACTACAGCTTTAGCTTCCTTTAGTGAAGACATGGGAGCCTCCAACTTCCTATTTTCAACATAAGGGATCTTGATGGTCTGGACAGCCTCAAAGGCTTGGCAAGGCGTCTCGTGGACCTCTCCTTCCACATCAATATACCTGTAAGATGCAAGATGGCTTACCACGTGTTCTTCCTCCCCACATATTGTGACTATCTTTCCTTGAGTCGCGAATTTGAGTTTCTGATGCAATGTGGAAGTCACGGCCCCAGCAGCATGGATCCATGGACGTCCCAGGAGACAACTGTAAGACGGGTGGATATCCATCACAAAGAAGGTAATAGTGAAAAGCTGAGGACCTATCATTATTGGCAAGTCAACCTCCCCAAATACTGATCTCTTTGACCCATCAAAGGCTCTCACTGTCAATTCACTCGGCCTTATCTCGACACCAGAATAATCTAGCCTCATCAAAGACGACTTCGGTAATACATTCAGAGAAGATCCATTATCCACGAGAACACGAGATAACATAGTCCCTTTACATTCCACTGATATATGCAAAGCTCTATTGTGGTTTCTACCTTCGGAGGGCAAGTCTGCATCAGTGAATCCCAATCCATTACCAGCATTGATGTTTGACACCACCCCTTCAAGTTGATTCACTGAGATCTCTGGAGGGACGAAAGCAGTACTTAAAAGTCTCAACAAAGCGTTTCGATGTGTCTCCGAACACAAGAGCAACTGCAAGATCGAAATCTTTGATTGAGTTTGACTCAGTTGGTCAACCACTTTATACTCACTTTTCTTGATGATCTTTAGGAACTCTTCCATCTCTTTGGCCACATTATCTTCAGAGTTAGAGCTTTGCCCCGGATCCACCGTATCTTCTACCACTCTATTCCCTTTTGCTTGAGCTAGAGCTTCTGCATTGTCATCGCGAGTATTCTGGGGAGGATTGAAAATACGACCACTTCTTGTCATTCTTCCAATGCCAACAACATTATCAACATCTTCTTTCTCAACCGGTGCTTTAATCTCGTACTTGGCCCCTTGGTAGAAAACTTCTCTGCCATAATTCCATGGGATTGCTTTTTCACTAGTATATGGGATGGGACCAGGCAACGTGATGACAAAAGGCGGCGCTCTGGCAGGAATCGGGATCTTAGTAGGAGTATACGGGATGGATAGCACGTTGATTTCATTCTTGACTGACTTTGGATGTCGCACATGCTCAAACTGTAGATACCCACTATCTATCAACTGTTGAATCCCACCTTTCACCTTGTCACAAACTGAGGAGGTGACCATACAATCAGTACAGAATTCTCCACAACCAGCGTATAGACTCATCCTCAATAATTCCTTCTTCAATAATGGCAACAACGATCCCAATTCGATAACATCCTTGACCAAGTAAATGTCTTCAACAATATCGATAGCATTTGCGGCATGAGTTCCATGGGAAGGCATAGGGTTCTGTACAACGTTAGGTCCTTGAGTAGGGGTGAACTCAATAGCTTTTGAATCAAGCAGATCATGTACTTTATGCATGAATCCTATGCAATGTTCAATATCATGACCAGCGGCCCCAGATTGAAACTCACAGTGGGCATTAGCATCATAGTTAGGAGGAAGCTTAGCAGGTGGAGGGCCCATGGTACGAAGTTGCACCAAGTCCCCATGTAAGAGATGGGCGAGTAATTGTGCATATGTCATAGGTATGGGATCAAAAATTCTTGGTGCCCTCGACTTTTGCTGATACTGACGCGGGGGATGCCTCTGCTGTTGCTGTGGTTGTTGTTGAAGAGGAGTACTCGGTATGGTCACAGCGGCTACCTGTTGATAAACATGGCTTTTACCTTTACCATAGTAAGCAGCACTCGTTTCACCCTCTCTCTTCTTGGCAAACCCATGGTATGGCTTCTTTCCACCAGCCCCAGAGGAGGAACCAGCAGCACTCGGATTCTGTATTCTACCCGCCTTAATTCCACTTTCAATTTGTTCACCAATCATCACCAACTCGGCGAAACTTGAGGACGCAGAGCAAGCGGAATAATATTGACCCTCCAGAGTGTTGGTGAACAGGTCCATCATTTCTCTTTCCAACATAGGTGGCTGGACTCTAGCCGCCAACTCGCGCCATTTCTGCGCATATTCTTTGAAGGACTCCATAGCCTTCTGGGATAGATTCTGTAACTGAGTGCGATTTGGCGCCATGTCCACATTATACTGATACTGCTTCACGAAGGCCTCAACTAAGTCCCTCCAACTTCGGATGTGAGTTCTCTCCAACCTCATATACCATTCCAAGGATGCCCCAGTCAGGCTATCTTGGAAAAAGTGCATCAACAGTCCTTCGTCCTCAGAGTATACATGCATTTTACGATAGTAAGCTCGGACATGTGTCTTAGGGCAAGTGTTCCCCTTGTATTTCTCGAAATCAGGTACTTTGAATTTCGGTGGCACACGGACGCCAGGAACCAAACCCAAATCACTGATATCCATACCAAGTCCTTGGCCTTCCATGGCCCTCATCCTTTCTTCCAGACCTCTAAACATCCTTCCAGCATCATGTGGAAATCCCCATTCACTTTCAGGAAACAAGTCCTCATGTCGGTCCTCTTCCAACACGGGGATAGCAGCAGCCCTTCTGATTTGTTGTGTGGTTTGTCCTTCAGGAGTAGGCTGGGGAGGCCCACGAGGATTACCTTGATTAGCAGCAGGAGGAATTACACCAGGTCCTCCGATCACAGGCTCACCATTGACACGAATATCAGCAGGATTTCTTTGCGGGGGGTCCCCAACAACCTGAGCAACTGTGTCCATCCTGATTCTGAGCTCTTCTTGGCGATCAGCCATGTTTTGCATGACTTCCATGAACTGAGCCATCTGAGCGGTGACCTGAGTTCTCATTTGGATAAGATCATCCCTTAACTGATTCATTTGCAGTGAATGATTAGCCCTTGTGTAGTAGCGATGTGTAGGTGGAGGTGCAATTGCTGAAAGAGAAAACCTGGTCAGTTAAGCAAGAAAACCATCTGGTGTACCTGTCATATGTATGAATGCATGAAATGCATGTGTGCATGGATATGTCATGTTCTATTATTTTTAGGAAACTTTAGCTTTGTCTCAAACCAACAACACAACATAATAGAGGGAACTGAGATACCACCAAAAATGAATAAGAAAACTCCATGAGATTTATAACCAAGTTCTTGACATAATCAGAATCACAAATCAATCCGCTCTCATGAGCCAACAAAACAAATAAATGGAACTAAGAACCCCATCCAACAAGTCTGGTGGTGGTCCAAATAACAAAGTCATGACGGAGGGGACTCTCTCCAATGTTCTTATCACTCCAGGTCTTCATTTCTTCAAAGAGCTTCTTGGTCTCAACACGGTTTGGCCTCTTAATGATTTCTTCAATCAGCAGGTCTTTTCTGAAATGCATTGTCTCCATGTGGCAATTCTTCACCTCCCAATACCTAGCTTCTTCTTGAGCTTGGGCATTACTCTGGTCTTTTTCTCTTATCTGACCCTTCAGCTTTTGGATCTCTTCATAACACTTCTCTATGGTACTTTGGCGATCGAACAAGAGTTTGTCTGCTTTCTTGCGACGAGTTTTCTCTGAATTGGCATTTTCAGTCTGAATCTGGAGCTTTTTGGTCAACTCGGCCAATTGAGCCTCGTAATGTTCTTTTATTTTCTTCTCCTGGATTTCAGTAGATTTAGAGCCCACAGTCATTCTCGGCCTCTTCTGAGATGTGCTCCCTCTAGCATACAGTTCTTCGAGCTCTATTTCCCTTAGTTTTAACTTATGAAGAGCAGAAAGCTTCTCTTGTCTAGCAGTGTTCATCTCAACATGCATTGTTTCCAACTGCTCAGTCAATTTTCGATTCTCTTCCACAGTTTGGTTGTAACGAGGCATGGAAACAATGTTGGGTTGTTCACCAGCAGGCGGGTACAAAGGGTCTTGAGGGAGGAAAGGCATCCCTTGAGCATTAGCAACATATTTGACCCAATTAGTATAATCCTCATACGTGGCACAGTCTCTCTGACCAAAGTGTTTCTTATCTCTCCAACAAATACTCTTCCAAGCTTGTACAGCTTTTGCCATCTGCCCACTGTCGGTGGCTGAATGATAAAAAATATTCTCAGCAATTTCTGTCTGCTACGGGGGATTGATAAAAGCATATCCAAATGTTCTCCTAGCCAGGATGGGATTATAGTTGATTCCACCTCTAAGGCCCATGAGAGGTACATTTTTGAACTTTCCACAACTCATAATAACTTCCATGTCATCTAAAGCTTTATTATACCAGACAATATCTTTAGCCCTCAGCCCCATAATCCTCTCAACCCACTTAGATGTGCGCCTATTATCAACGAAAGCACCACGTTCAGGCAAGTGTGACCTGAACCAACGATATAACAACGGAGCACAGAATCTAACCAAACCTCCCTTCTGACTACTCCTGTGATGAATGGAGTGATAAACATCCCCCAAAAGTGTAGGAACCGGATTCTGTAGAATGAATATATGAATTGCATTCATGTCAACAAAGTTAGGAACGTTTGAGAACATCATGATACCATAGATACTTAGAGCCAGGATGGCCCTAAATGTGTCCCATTCTTTCGCTTCAGCAGCATCACAACCCCTTTTGACAAGAAACTCCATGCGAAAACCGAGACCTCCTCCCTTCTTGGTGAGATTTTCTTCCACGACCGACTTGCTCAAATAAAGAGCCTTAGCAATTTCAATGGAATCAGGGGCCTTCATGGCGTCATAGTATGGTACTTCCTTCTTTATAGGAACGCCAAGAAATAGGGAATACTCTTCTAATGTTGGAACCAAAAGGTAGTCGGTGAACGTGAAGCAGCGAAGGGAAGGATTATAGAACTAAAGCAAAGTATGAACCCCCTCCTGTTCGTACTTGGTGAACGGCATCTTGAGAAGGCTCAGAATATACCCATATTTTTCTCGGAAATTAGTGGTCTCATCTGGCGTAATCTTCTTTTCTAAACACCCAAGGGAATCCAGATTCGGATCCAGGAAAGAATAAGAGGGGTTGCGTCTACCAGTCTTCATTGGTGGGTCCATGTGTTGGTCGGAGACAAAGCCAAAAGTTCCTGAAAATAAATGAACATGCATGTTAAATGATATGGCGGAATGCATTTCATCGGGAGAGTCCTAAAGTCTTTTCATTATTTCTTTTGTTTTTCTTCTTCTTTTTTTTTTTGCAAAAAGTATGTACATTTTTGTCACTATTTTTGGAAACAGACTTTAGGATTCTCCATTAATGAAGTGAGGTGGATGCAATAGCGTGATGTGTCATGTGTGTGATGTGGTGAGAGACTGAATGTCCCTCGCAGCTCTGGATATCTGGGTAACACTGAGTGTAACAGGTTCAAAGTTCCGGCTTCAGATTGCAAAATGGAAATCAGGGTATGATGAAGGCTAGTATCCTGTCCCACCCCAAACTCACAGGTATGAATTCTAGACACGGACAGGTGGTCCCTAATTGTCACTAGGGTCTACAGTTCCCATGGGGTACAAAGTGTTTGAGGCAGCAAGCGTGCCAGACACAGTGTTCCATGAAAGAACCTCGCCCAATTGTGGTACCCCATGTCAAGCTCGATCGTAGCAAGAGCCACGGGAGTCAACATGAGCATCCACACTAATCCTATGTGTCACTGGCCTGGGTAGTGGGCCTTTTACCTCACAAAAACCCCCCACCTGCAAAACAAAGCAGAAAAATATGTGGCCCCCACGGGGACCCATAATATAGTCCAGATGCATGATGTGCAAGCGGAAATAAACATGACATGCAAACATATATACAAGATGTAGGCATAAAAACAAACAAAGAAACACCCAATAAAAGAAACAAACAAAGGCTAGGATCGACTCGCTAGGAATGGACCAGCACAGGTCTATCAACATCCCCAGCAGAGTCGCCAGCTGTCGCTACCGCTAAAAATGGATCAGAGTCGCCACTAATATATTCATCCCATCGCGGGAAAGGAATATCAGAAACCTAACTCGGAATAAGAACAAGGTCTTTCGACCAGAGAACAGGGCACGGGAGTCGGTTACGCGAGGGGAAGGTGCTAGCATCCCTCACGCCCATCGTACTCGATGGTATCCACCTATGTTTGTTTCTATCTAAAGGGTGTATATCTATGTCTAAACCTAAATGCGAATGAATGCAAAAGAAATACGGGGAAAAGAAGGAATTATTTACAAGTGTGCTCGCTTAGGCCCCGCGACCCAATGCCTACGTATCCCTTACAAGGAATCAGAGCGACCGTAGTTCGGCTCAAGATTTTCTATGTTTTTGTGTTTTTTAGGTGAACAGAGGTTAAAGTCGCACTCCACGATGCTCGACCTTTGGAGACTTATACGCCTAGTTATGGAATGGATTCAACATGTTCTTAAGAATGCCACAAGGGCGAGAGATAGAAGAGAGTTTGAGCGTTTCGAGGAAATCCCTAAAGCAAGGGAAACTCGAGTTACTCTATGGTTTGTGTTTTTTTAGAATTTGGGAACTTACGCCCGAATGGAACCCTAAAGCAAGGGAAATCCAGGCACTCGAATGATTCCCTAAAGCAAGGGAGATCCAAGCTTCCATTCCCTTTTTAGTGATTTTCACTTTTTTATTAATGTTTTAGATGTTTTCTTTGGTATTTTTTAAAGGGATTTTATTTCAAGTATTTATTAGATGTTTTAGTGTTGAAAGAAGAAAAAGAATGAAAAGGGGGAGACTAACCTAAGTTCTAAACCTAGTGTTATCCTAATTCTAATTCTAAAGTTAACATCTAAGAGGAATTAACTAAGAATAGAGTTGTTTTAACAACTAGGGGCGTTTTGGGTATTTGCAAAATATAGAAGATATTCACAAAAATAAGAGAAGTAAAACTTTAAACTATTAAAGAAAATATTCACAAGCAATTTTGCATTTTTTATCATGTTGAAACTATTTTTAAGAATTGAAACTAAAAATTATGTATTTTTATTATTTATTAACCAATCAAAATTTGAAGAAAAATAACAAACAAGTCAATTAAATTCTAAAAAAGAACTAAGTACCCTAAAATTATAATTGGTTAGCAAATGTATTTTTTATCATTATTTTTATTCCAAAGAAAAATTGAGTCATGAATGAAAAATTAGAAGAGAAACAATTTTTACAAAAAAAGAAGAAATTCTGTACATACAGGGGGTGTGAAAGCATTTTTATCACTGAACTGAGTTCTTTACAAATGGCATATGGGCCTGATTAAGAGGGGGTGCGAGAATCAGAAGTGGCGCCAGGCCCTGTCTCAAAACGTGGCCCAGACTGTTTTGTTATTCTATTTTTATTTCAGTCAACATTTATTTCCTTTTAGCAAATGGTATACATGAAGAGAAATATCTAACATGGCCTAGCAACGTATATCAACTGGTGCTGTGAAATTTAAGTCACTAAATACAAAAACGCTCTCAGCCAATCAGAATGCAACAACACACTTGTCAATCATTATAATAAAACAAAAAAAAGCAAATAATATGGAAAAGAAGCCAACGCATGGATGACACGCGTCTGCCATAAGCAAAAAATCAAGAAAATCAGCTGGCGGCCGGAGATGGCCTCCGTCATCTTCTCCGGCGAAAGCCCTACCGGAATCAGACCAAAATTTCCAGAAATTTAAAGGACCGGCACCGTTCAACTCGGAATTCATCACTGAGTTTGGATCTATACTTCGTTTTCAACAACGCTTCCTCTATCATATCAACCGGAACCAAATCATATACACTAGTTACAAAGGTTTCTACCAAAACGCAACCTAAACTCGTCCTCATGTCCACACACATCTATAGGACTCCACTGCACAATCTAACATCTAGCCAGCACACATTTCACATAAAGTGCAAGAATCATGTAATTTGCGCATGAAAACGAGATCATATTTATACAGATGCATTCATCCTATTCATTATCACTACGATGCCAAGAGAGACATGAAAACTTACTTGTTGTTGAACTTCGAGCAGCAGAACAAGAACTCTCGGTGTAGATCTAAACTCCGATGCGTGTCAACGATTGGAGGAGCTTTGATCTTGAGAAATGAACTCCGAATTTGCGGTGGATTCAGGAGCTCGATGGTGAAATGAGCTTCTTCAAGACGCCATTAACGTTGCTGTAGTTGCTTGAAGTTTGGAGATCGCAACGAAGATGGTGATGGAGATGTGATGAAGGTGGTTGTGGTGGAGTTTTGATCGGAGGGTGGTTAGTTATGGTGGACGGAGAAGTTTGTTGGAGTTTGTTAGGGTGGCCGGAGAAGTTTGTTGTGGTGGAGATGAGGGAGAAGGAGAAGAGGAGAACAATGAGAGGAGAGTGTGAAGTGTGATGGATCTGAAAAAGTGAAGTTGGAACGAGCAAGAGAGTGAGAAGAGAATAAGAGTGAATGTGAAGATTGAGGAAAATGGAGGTGAGTGCGTGAGGTTCTTTGTGAAGGGTATACATTTATATAGTGTGAGATACAAGTGTTATGGTGAGGATTCTTTAGAGTGGGACCTTTTTAAGACTTAGTGAACAAGGGTTGGTATTTGTAGTAACTCTTCACTTGCTTTTCACGTACAGTATTTTGCATGGCTAGATGTGGAACTTTTCAACACCTCATATGAATACTACCCCGGAACCCCACTTTGAATACCTATATCTCCAGCTATGGACCTTCAAACAATTCCCTCTTGGTATCAACTTAAGGAGTTCATGGCATAGAGCAATTTTGGTGTTGGGTAATTCTTGAATCAATGCTTAGAAATGGAGTAAAGATGGTTTGAAACTCATGGACAATACCACTGCGCGCGCATGACTTAAACTGGCCTCAGGAACTTGGCAAAACGTGACTAGATCAAAGCACTACTTTAATGCCTCATGAATGATTGAATACACACCCATTTTGCTTGATTCCGGTTTTAATGGATAAAGGGCATGGAGGAGAAGAGGATTGTGTTTAGACTTGCTCTCATATGATGCTTGTATCTCTCTATAATTGACTTTGAAAACGACCCGCCACATGCTTGACAAAATGCCTCGTGCTTTCCTTGAATTTGTGTCCCTGCCTTGGTCAAAACATGACTTGGTGGGATCATGACTTTAAAACCCCATACCTAACTCAATAACCACTCAATTTGCTTGATTCTTGTTTCAATGGATAGAGGACCTGGAGTAGAAGAGATGCATGCTCAATTTGTACCCGATGGACCTTTATATTTCTCTGAAATCAATCTCAAAGTAAGCACACCACCTGCTCGATGAAATGTGTCATGCTGCCCAGAAATTTGTCTTTTAACTTTGAAGGATAGAAAAACACTTAGAAAGGGGGGGGGTTTGAATAAGTGTAGTCTTAAAAACTTGAACGATAAAAATAAATTGCACAGTTATTTTTATCCTGGTTCGTTGTTAACTAAACTACTCCAGTCCACCCCCGTGGAGTGATTTACCTCACCTGAGGATTTAATCCACTAATCGTAACAGATTACAATGGTTTTCCACTTAGCCCACGACTAAGTCTTCTAGAGTATCCTGATCACAACCTGATCACTCTAGGAACAAATGCTTAGACACAAGCTAAGACTTTCTTAGAGTATCCTGACCACCACGTGATCACTCTAAATACAACTGCTTAGACACAAGCTAAGACTTCCTAGAGTATTCTGATCAACACTTGATCACTCTAGTTACTTACAAATTAATGTAATCAATTCTAAGAGTATTACAAATGCTTCTGAAAAGCTATAATCACAACAGTGATATTTCTCTTAAAGTTTAAGCTTAATCTCACTAATATATTACAACAGCAATGTAGTGAGCTTTGATGAAGATGAAGTTTCTGAGCTTTTAATTGAACAGCGTTTCAGCAAGTTAATATTCACAGAACTTGGTTCAGAGTTGTTGTTCTTGCTTCTCATCAGAACTTCATATTTATAGGCGCTTGAGAAGATGACCGTTGGGTGCATTTAATGCTTTGCGTATTCCGTACAGCATTGCATTTAATGTTTCACGCTTTTGTCAACTACCTCGAGCCTTGTTCACGCTGTGTCTACTGACGTTGCCTTTAATAGCTTCCAACGTTCCTTTTGTCAGTCAGCGTAGCCTGCCACTTGTACTTTCTTCTGATCTGATGTTTGAGAATACAACGTTTGAAAATCATCAGAGTCAAACAGCTTGGTGCAAAGCATCTTCTTGTCTTCTGACCTTGAAGTGCTTCTGAGCGTGATACCATCAGAACTTCAGTGCTACTGCTTCTGATCTCAAGTTCTTCTGATGCTTCCATAGACCCATGTTCTGATTTTGCCTTGACCATCTTCTGATGTCTTGCCAGACCATGTTCTGATGTTGCATGCTGAACCTTCTGAGACAAAGCTTCTGAGCGCTGATTTGTGCATACTCTTTATATATTTCCTGAAATGGAAATTGCAATGTATTAGAGTACCACATTATCTCACACAAAATTCATATCCTTGTTATCATCAAAACTAAGAATATTGATCAGAACAAATCTTGTTCTAACAATCTCCCCCTTTTTGATGATGACAAAAAACATATATAAATGATATGAATTTGCGATCAGAAAGAGCAGACGGCTAAAGACAAATTACACAGCTATAGCATAAGCATGTGAATATGTCTCCCCCTCAGATTAACAATCTCCCCCTGAGATGAATAATCTCCCCCTGAAATAAATACTCGAAGAACTTTAATAATAAAAGACTTCCCTGATTATTTCGGTAGAGACGATCACATAAGCTTCTGTCTTCTGATAATTCATAGCTTCTGACTTCTGCTTCCATTGGACAGCTTCAGAACTTGAATTTCTTTAGATCCCTAGAACACTCACAGCTTCTGATTCCTGCTTCCATTTAGGACAGCTTCAGAACTTGAATTTCTTTGATCTTCAGAACATTCACAGCTTCTGATTCCTGCTTCCATTTAGGACAGCTTCAGAACTTGAATTTCTTTGATCTTCAGAACATTCACAGCTTCTTATTCATGCTTCCATTTAGGACAGCTTCAGAACTTGAGTTTTCTGGATCTTTAGAACATTCACAACTTCTGATTTCTGCTTCCCTCGGATAGCTTCAGAGCTTTGAATTTCTTCTTACATCACTTCATGCTTTATTGTATCAGAACATTGTTGAATGTACCAGAGCATCATCAGAGCATCTCTACATCCCGAAATGTTACAGAACAAAACTAAACGACAAAAGTCAGCATGAATGAGTTAGAACATAAAATGTGTATCAGAACACAAAATATGTATCAGAGCCACATAAGCCATATAGAATATATCAGATCCAATAGACAATGTATCAGAGCAAATAGACAATGATTTGGATCATATTCTATTATCAGAATTTCTGATCATTCTTCCTTCTTGCTTCTGATTCTGAAGCTTCCTAGCACTCAGCTTGCTTCAAGAATCCAAGAGCTATTTCTAATCATTCTTCCTTCTTGCTTCTGATTCTGAAGCTTCCTAGCACTCAGCTTGCTTCAAGAATCCAAGAGCTTGATTCATTTTGTTGCTTCTTATGTTGATCTTGAATCATTGATTCCTGCAACAACACAACTTAAAAAACTTAGAACTTTGCAAGTTCTGTTAGTAAATGTGGAGCCTTTTTACTCGGTAACTGATAATATTAATCAGATCATTTATCATATATTTCTCCCCCTTTTTGTCATATCATCAAAAAAACAGAAAAGATTCAGATACAAACAAAAAGAAACACACGGAGGAAAAAGGATGATTTCATTGAAGTTCAAACAACAGGTACAGAAGTACACGAAGAGAAGGAAGACAAGATGCACAAAAACAGATGCAGCAAAAGCAAAAAAGCAAAAAACAGCATAGACTCAATCTAAGACGGCCCTAGCCTTGACAGGATCTTAGCCAGCATCTCTTGAACCACATTGTTGTATCCATCTTGCCTTTCCATGAAAGCTCTAAACTCAGCATTGACTGAGCTTTGCTCATCCTGTTTCTTCTGAATATCTTCCAGAGTCCTTGCAAGACGAGAAGATTCATCAGAAGAAGCTTCACCGCTTCTAACCACAGGAATAGCATTGTGATCTGTAGCTTCCATAGATAGATCATTTGCAGGGATTTCCTCAACAGGAACTGATTCAGCAACATGATCTTCTACATCTGCTTCTTGCATAGAAGCATCTCCATATTCTGCAGCAGGAATTTCCGAATCTCCATTCTCAAGTGCCTGAAGAATGGCAGCAAGATTCCTGGGAGCAGAAGGACCTTCAACTTCTGGTGGGTCAACAACTTCTGGAATGACCAAGCTTGGGTCTTTCTCAGAAGGGTTTTCCCTCAGAAAGTCAAAGAGGGTCTTGAAATCTCCAAGAAGAACAGGATAATCAGGAATCCAGATAACAATATCCCTACATGGATTAGCTTCTAATGCAGCAGCCAGCCTTGCTTGTTCCAATTCATCAAAAAAGGGCTTCTCTTCCAAAAGATGTCTTCCTCTGAGACGAACAAACCAGAAGTCTTCATAGCTTCTCAGAATTCCACGAGGCCGTGGGGCAGCTTCTATACAGGCTTCCTGAAGTTCTAAAAACAGAGCATCTGATTCTCTGCGTAAGATCCTCCAGAAGTTCCGCATAGCAACATCATTCAAGCCAGAACTTTCAGCAATTCTGAGAGTATTAAAGATACTTCTGAGATTCCTCTTTACTTTTTCAAAAATTTCACCAATAGGGTAGATGGGGTGGGATTTTAATTAGGTTTTTGAAAAGGCAGGGTTGGGGATGTGTCGCACGCTCGCGAAAATATGAACAGAGTCGCCACTAATATATTTATCCCAAAGAGGGAAAGGAATATCAGAAAACCTGGCATAAAGAAAGGATAAGGGAAGGTCTTTCGACCAGAGATAAGGTACGGGAGTCGGTTACGCAAGGGGAAGGTACTAGCACCCCTCACGTCTGTGGTACTCCACAGGATCCACTTATGTTTGTTCTATTCTAAGGGTGTATAAATCTAAAGCTTAATTACTAAGGGAATGCATGCAAATGAAAGAAGAAACACGGGGGAAAAAAGGTTTATAAATAGTTGTGCTCGTTCAAGCCCCGCGACTTGATGCCTACGTATCCTTTTCAGGAATCAGAGCGCCGTAGTTCGGCTCTTTAGTTTTTGTTTGTTTTTGTGTTTTTTAGTTGAACAGTTACATTCGCACTCCGCTGCTCGACCCCTGGAGTCTTAAGCTGGGAATGGAGCGGAAGTAACGTGCTCTTAAGGAAGAAGAATGCCCTGAAGGCAAGAGAAAGAATGCCTCGGAGGCAAGAGAGAAAAGAGAGAAAATTTGTTTGTATTTTTTAGGGTAATTCCATGATGAACAAAACCCAATACAAGGTTCCGCACCACTTCGTTACTTTGATTTAGGTCTGAGCCTTTATTAGATGTTTTAGACGTTTTTGGTTGGTGATTTTTAAGGGATTTTAATCTGCGAGTTGAATCACATAGAATGTATGACGTCAGAGAAACAGATTAGGGAATGAATCCCACTCGTTTCTCTGCATAATCGAGAAACAGATTAGGGAATGAATCCCACTCATTTCTCTAAGTAGTGATAGAGAAACAGATTAGGGAATTGATCCCACTCATTTCTCTTTCACTAAGTGTTCGAGAAACAGATTAGGGAATAAATCCCACTCGTTTCTCTCCCACTTTTTATGTGATTCGCCTCTTCCTTTGTTAAGTACTTTAAAGTCGAAAGAGAAAAAGGAAACAAAACTAGCCTAAGATGAAAACTAGCCTAATATGATGGGAACCTCTAATTCCTAAAGTTGTCATGGTTTCTACCTAATGGTTAGGAGCAAAAAGCGACATGAGAGTATAAGCATAAGCGGAGATCGAAATTACAAGTAAAAATACAAGTAAATAACAATACAAGAATTAGTGTAAAATGGCTAACATAAACACTTGAAAATATGGTACAAGACATGAAAGTGAACAATGCAAAATAGTACAAAAATCGAATTTAAAATACTATTATTTTTATGGTTTTTTATGTGCCAAAAAGACAAGAATTTGATCGAGCAAAAAGAAATGAAATAAAAGCCTAAACTAATGTTCATTGATTATTTTCTATGTCTAAAATTAGTACTAAGGTCTAAAATTATAGGAGAGTCAGCATTTTTATTACTAAAAGAAATAACAAAAAAACTAATTAATCTCTAAATTTATTGATCAAAAATAACATGGAACTGGGGGTGTAAAATGAAAATAGTGGTGCAGTAAGTGATTAGGTGCAGGGCCCATGGAGTCTGGCCCAACAGCATTGTTTTTGTAAAGATTATTTGAAAAATGCCAAAAATGGCGCAGTATGGGCCAAGTGGGGGGTGAGAATAACAATGGCCCAAGATGAATTGTTTTTTTTTTGTTCATGTTCAGCGCACAAAAACCGTGTGCATTGGGCTAGGGGGAGGTGTGATCAGAAATCCGTGTGGGAGGCCCATGGATATGATTCAATTCAGATTTTATCATGATTTAATTTCAGAAATTATAATCCAAGCCAAATTTCATTTTTAAACTATATGTTAGTTTCAATTAAATCAAGTTTTAACGCACATTCAAATCACATTAATTCTTAATTAGCAGATTTTTATGCTAACTTAATAAAAAAAAATAAAAGATAAAGAAAGAGGAATTAGGGTCTAAAATCAAACGACGCATCAAATTACCTCTGAGGAACTCATCTCCCTCTCACGAACAATGGCGGCCGAAATTTTCACCGGCGAATATCTCCGGCGACACTCTCACTCTCCTCATCTCGCCGTCTCAACCTCTCTCTTACACTCTCTCGATCGTCTCTCAATCTCTCGTGAACAAATGCAAAACGGCGCGACGAAACACCGCAACGGACCTCAACGGCGGCGCTGTGACTTACTCTCCTCACTCACGATTGTCTCCGTCTCACATCTCAAACCTTCGCTCTCGTCGCATCTCTTGTCTCCGATTGGTTTTAACAGTGGTGGAGATCCATCAATCTCTCGCTAAGTTTTCCGGCGGTTCTTCGAATTGGTCAATGATGTTAAAAACGCCAGAGGAACTCTTCTCGAAACGGTGCCGCTTGCTCTCATTCGTTCTTCTCCCTTTTCTCATATTTTCGATCCATTTTGTGACGTATTCTTGATACGAAGTCGTTGCTCTTGTGCGAGATTAAGGCGTTGTTATGCTTGTGATGAAGATCGAACGTTGATGATGAGTTGTTCTTGAAGATTGTTTCTCTATTGCAGATCAAAGATAAAGATCAAAAGGTTCGTGAGGTTGAACGGAGCAAGATAATTCGGTAATGATTATAATGAAATCGGGAGGGTGATGAAGAATTTGTTAAAGATTTTTGTAGGTGAAATCGATGGGGAATTGAAGGTTAGAATGAAGATTTTTCTGGTTTTCTGTTATGGTTTTGCAGAGAGAAATTGAAGATGATGAAGAAGGTGTTGAAGATGATGAAGATTGTTGAAGTTGTTTTGGTGATTATCAGAGGATTGAAGTTGAAGGTTGGTGCGCGATGGAGATCGAAGTCGAGGGAGAAAGTTGATTCCCGGTGAATTGTCGAAGATCCAGATTATTAGAGAAGGTTTTTAGAGTGTGAAGAATCGGTGGAGCCTTTGTTTACTTTGTGTAATCTTCTTGGTCATGTAATGCCATTGGATGGGGATGTAATTGTTTCTTGGACTTGCAATGAGTAAAATATGAGTTAAATGATGAATAGAATTGTAATGGAACTTTGAAATGAAATGATTTTTTTCTTCACATTTGAGTTATCTCCTCTTTTTTTTTCATTTGCATTATCATGAATTTCCAAATATTTCTCCGCATTGCAACATTGAGTGAACCCCTTGCACAAATGTCTTGAGAACCTTAACTCATTTTGATTACATTTGGACTCGAATTCAGTTGAATTTTAATGAACGACTTCCCACTCCATTTGCTTCTTCAATGAAGCCTTTAGATCAATTCGATTCACTGAATCGACCAAACTCGTGTGTTGAATAATGGTAAAAAGATGTCTTCAGTGAAATGAATCTTCAGGTTCCTCTTTTGTACTATGATTCAAAAATGATCTTAAATCCAAAGCAATACCTTAAACACAAAGGATCCATGAATTTAGCCAATACCTTAATCTCATATTTGCATGGTGAAACTCAACAACCTTGAGCAATGAACAACTAAACCCTGATCTTTTAGAATCCTTGATCCCGAGCCTAATTTATTGATAAACGATGCATAATATGTTAATGACCTAATGGATACATGTACATGAATGCAAAAGTCTGAGCCAGTTAGAGATAAAATTAGATGGGCAAATTTTGGGGTGCAACAGGATGAAGTACGGTTGAGGTTCTCTATTCAACCTATAAGAAGATTCTGCTTCAGTATCAGAATCTAACACTACCACTTCAGCTTCAGGACGAGGCTTGGGAGTGTAGTTGCAATCACGGAGCAGCTGTTCATGTGATGCAGAGGTTGGAAGAATAGAGTCACTATGGTTATTTAGAGAGGTATAAGGAATAGGTTTAAATGTGGCATGGGGAGGAGGTTGAGAGATGGATATATTTGTGTGTGGTGGAAAGAGAGTTTGAATTGGTGGTATATCTAGAACATGATCAATAGCAGCTTGGTCAGAAACAAAGTTAGTTGAGGGTGAAGGAGAAGGGATGGAGGCATCTGGAATTGGTGAAAGAGGAGGAGAATTTGGTTTGGTTGTGGGAGAAGATGGAGGTGTAAGAACACGGACAGATACAGGTGATTCTGATGTGGCTTTTTCTGGTTCAGGGGTAGGGGCAACCGCTATTGGTGTAACTTCTGAAAAATCAGCAGGAGCAGAATCAAGTTCAGAAATGCATATACCTTTGGATGCTCTCTGAAAAGCTTCGACCACAGCCTCAGTCCTCTTTTGTTTCTTATTCTTAGGCTCTTCAACAATCTTTGCTTTGCCTTTAGATATCTCTTTCCTTCTGACTTTTGCCAGACTTTCTTGTTGATTTACAGCCTCTTGAGCAGCATTTTCTTCATCTGACTCTTGAAGAATCATCTTCCTTTTTCTGGTTTTCTTCTTCTCAACAGCTTCAACAATCTCAGCATTGTTGATTGACTTCTTCTTCTTTTTCTCAGCTTCCTTCCTTTTCTTCTCAAAATCAACAGACACAGCCTTAGCAACCTTTGCAATGACCTCTTTCAGAAGGATGATCAAACTTTCTTTTAGTCCTTTCCTCCTTCTTGCGATTTACTATGATTGGAGCACCCTTCTCTTGATCTTTGAGACTTTTATTTTCTTCTTGAGACTTCAGATACCTAGTTCTGACTTCAGGTACCTCACTGTTGAAGAAAGTTTCAAATTCAGCTAGAACTGGTGCTCTTCTGATTCTTGTTCCCGCAAGAGGTTGGGGAGTCTTACTGATAGCCTTAATCACTTTCATCTTCTTTAAGGTGAAGGCATTCAGACAGGCCCCAGTTGTGACAGCAAGGTTCTTGATAGTGCCTTCAGTTTCCAGTTGCTCAACAATCTTGGAATGAACCAGAAGATTGGTGATAATTCTGCCAAACGGAATGGTGGTACAATTTTTCTCTCTGAAGGCATTTCTGGACTCCTTCACAGCCTTCCACATGTGGTTGAAGATAATGTAAATGGCATCGACCTTCTTCTTGGTGGCAATGCAATACAGAATGTATCTCTGCTCATTGTTGATGAAATCAGAGGCATGTGTCCCTTTCCTGTGATAGAAACACCCAAGAAGAATCTTGGTCCAGATTTTGAAGAGATCTCTCAAGTCCTTGACACTTTTTGTTTCATTAACGTCCGGAAAGAGAGTAGACAAAACATCTCCCCAATTTGCCCTTTGATCAATTTCAAAAGCCCCTTCAGGGTTTTTCAGATCAAACATCACTCTTAAGATGTTTTCAGTTACAACCACAAACTTTCCATGGACGAAGGATAATATTGATTTTGGAGCAACCACTGCATGTATCCAGAATTCCTTGACAAGATCTGGGTAGACAGGACCATAGAACTCAGCAAACAACGAAGTCCATCCTTGAAAAATGATATCTTCTTTGAGGTGAAATTCATGTTCTTCAAGATTATCAAAATCAACCATAAGTTCACATAGAACTTCTAGTTTGTCTTTTGGAATGGAGCATGCAACAACAGGAGTGAGTTCCTGATTTACTTCATTTTGAATATGGAGAAGAGTAGATGAATCAACATTTTGTGAAGAAGAGCCAGCCATTTAAGCAGAATGAACAAATGTGATGAACAAAAAAAAAACTGGGTTTTCGGTTAGGGTTCAAAAGAGAGTATGCAAGAAGAAAGAGAGACAGGGAGCTAAAAAAGGATATATGATACGATTTGAAAAGAATATAGAGAGACGGATTTGAAATAGAGAATAAAAAAAATGAACAGTTCCAGAATCAAAAGAAATCAATTTCATTAAATGATGAGAGACGTTAGGTGAGAGAACGTGGTAAATGAAATGATTTAATACAGTTACCTAGGTCGGCGTCTTTTCAACTGCACGCTTTGTACAAACCGTACAAACACGTGTTTACCATCAGATAATAGATGACAGCTGTAAAAATTTGAATAGTCTTTACGCCTGCTGATTTTGATCACTGCTTCTGATTTGATCAACTTTCTCTTCTGGAATCACTTCTTCTGATATACACAGCTTCTGGAGATTTGCTTCTCGGTTCTGCAGCTTCTGATAGGACAGACTTTATCTGCAAAGCTCTTAAGCTGCTTTGGTTCTTCAGAACCAAGTTTATCATCAAACCAGGTATTGATTGATTCTTCTTCAATCAATGTTTCAATATTGTATATTCTGTAGGTTTTAGAGCATTCAGAATAACCAAGAATGAAACACTATTGCTTTAGAAACAACCTAAACAGATGGTTCCAAAACTAACAAACTTGCTCTTCTGAACTCCTTCAACCTTAACTTCTCCAGAAGATTTAAGTAGCAGGACTTGAAAATCAGTCCTTCTTCCCTTCAAGTGTTGAGAACATCTTGAGTCCAGATGACATGACATGTTGAATGTTGTCTTCTTTGTCACCAAGAGAATCTGCAATAGAAATAGTCTTTTCTTTTGGTACCCACATTTTCTTGGGTCCTTTCTTGTTAGTTCTCCTCAAGTTCTGATTGAACTTGGGTTTAGCAAAATATTTAGCAGGAGGAACAGTATGATACTTCTTATTCTTAGTTCCATGATATTTCTTAGGTTGTGTCACATGCTTCTTGGTGTGTGTTATGTGAAAACTTTGTGCATGTGATGTGTGCTTAATATCATGGGAGTGGCCAAATTTAAATTGGTTATACAGAGGCTTGTATGATATTTTCATATCATCCACAGATTCAAGCTTGTATGGGATTTCACCCTCATAACCAATGCCAACTCTCTTGTTCCCAGACACAGCATATATCATAGAAGCTAGCTGACTTCTGCCAATACTTCTAGATAAGAACTTCCTGAAACTTAAATCATATTCTTTCAGAATATGATTCAGACTGGGAGTGGATTTTTCTGAATCAGAAGGAGATCCAACATTATTGGATAATTTTAAAACTTTTTCTTTTAATTCAGAATTTTCCAACTCAAGCTTCTTAGTTTCAAATTCAAATTGCTTTTTCAGCTTTTTGTATTTGATACTAAGATGAGCTTTTAATTCAAGAAGCTCTGTTAGACTGGAAACTAACTCTTCTCTAGATAGTTCAGAAAATACCTCTTCAGAATCTGATTCTGATGTAGATTCTGATCCATCATCTTCTGTCGCCATCAGCGCAAAGTTTGCCTGCTCTCCTTCAGAGTCTGATCCTGATTCTGATTCAGAATCATCCCATGTTGCCATAAGACCTTTCTTCTTATGAAACTTCTTCTTGGGATTCTCCTTCTGAAGTTTCGGACACTCATTCTTGTAATGTCCAGGCTCATTGCACTCATAGCAGACAGCCTTCTTCTTGTCAGATCTTCTGTCACCAGAAGATTCTCCTCGTTCAAATTTCTTTGAACTTCTGAAGCCTCTGAACTTCCTTTGCTTGCTCTTCCAGAGTTGGTTTACCCTTCTGGAGATCATGGACAGTTCATCTTCTTCTTCAGATTCTGATTCTTCAGGATCTTCTTCTCTAGCCTGAAAAGCGTTAGTGCATTTTTTAACATTAGATTTTAAAGCAATAGACTTACCTTTCTTCTGAGGTTCATTAGCTTCAAGTTCAATCTCATGACTCCTCAGGGCACTGATCAGCTCTTCCAAAGAAACTTCATTCAGATTCTTTGCAATCTTGAATGCAGTCACCATTGGGCCCCATCTTCTGGGCAAACTTCTGATGATCTTCTTTACATGATCAGCCTTGGTGTAGCCTTTGTCGAGAACTCTCAATCCAGCAGTCAGAGTTTGAAATCTTGAAAACATCTTTTCAATGTCTTCATCATCCTCCATCTTGAAGGCTTCATACTTCTGGATTAGTGCAAGAGCTTTGGTCTCCTTGACTTGAGCATTTCCTTCATGAGTCATCTTCAAGGACTCATATATGTCATGGGCCGTTTCCCTGTTAGATATCTTCTCATACTCAGCATGAGAGATAGCATTCAGCAAAACAGTCCTGCATTTGTGATGATTCTTGAAATCTTTCTTTTGATCATCATTCATTTCGCTTCTCGTGAGCCATACACCAGTAGCTTTAACAGGATGTTTGTAACCATCCAACAGAAGATCCCATAGATCAGCATCCAGACCAAGAAAGTAACTTTCTAATTTATCTTTCCAATACTCAAAGTTTTCACTATCGAATATTGGTGGTCTGGTGTAACCATTGTTACCATTACCATTGTAGTATTGCTCAGCTGAGCCAGATGTAGATGTTTGAGTTTCACCAGCCATCTTTTACTGAAGCGTTTTTCTCTTCCTGAATCTTTTCTAAACACGGTTAAGTGCTTGCACCTTAGAACCGGCGCTCTGATGCCAATTGAAGGATAGAAAAACACTTAGAAAGGGGGGGTTTGAATAAGTGTAGTCTTAAAAACTTGAACGATAAAAATAAATTGCACAGTTATTTTTATCCTGGTTCGTTGTTAACTAAACTACTCCAGTCCACCCCCGCGGAGTGATTTACCTCACCTGAGGATTTAATCCACTAATCATAACAGATTACAATGGTTTTCCACTTAGCCCACGACTAAGTCTTCTAGAGTATCCTGATCATAACCTGATCACTCTAGGAACAAATGCTTAGACACAAGCTAAGACTTTCTTAGAGTATCCTGACCACCACGTGATCACTCTAAATACAACTGCTTAGACACAAGCTAAGACTTCCTAGAGTATTCTGATCAACACTTGATCACTCTAGTTACTTACAAATTAATGTAATCAATTCTAAGAGTATTACAAATGCTTCTGAAAAGCTATAATCACAACAGTGATATTTCTCTTAAAGTTTAAGCTTAATCTCACTAATATATTACAACAGCAATGTAGTGAGCTTTGATGAAGATGAAGTTTCTGAGCTTTTAATTGAACAGCGTTTCAGCAAGTTAATATTCACAGAATTTGGTTCAGAGTTGTTGTTCTTGCTTCTCATCAGAACTTCATATTTATAGGCGCTTGAGAAGATGACCGTTGGGTGCATTTAATGCTTTGCGTATTCCGTACAGCATTGCATTTAATGTTTCACGCTTTTGTCAACTACCTCGAGCCTTGTTCACGCTGTGTCTACTGACGTTGCCTTTAATAGCTTCCAACGTTCCTTTTGTCAGTCAGCGTAGCCTGCCACTTGTACTTTCTTCTGATATGATGTTTGAGAATACAACGTTTGAAAATCACCAGAGTCAAACAGCTTGGTGCAAAGCATCTTCTTGTCTTCTGACCTTGAAGTGCTTCTGAGCGTGATACCATCAGAACTTCAGTGCTACTGCTTCTGATCTCAAGTTCTTCTGATGCTTCCATAGACCCATGTTCTGATTCTGCCTTGACCATCTTCTGATGTCTTGCCAGACCATGTTCTGATGTTGCATGCTGAACCTTCTGAGACAAAGCTTCTGAGCGCTGATTTGTGCATACTCTTTATATATTTCCTGAAATGGAAATTGCAATGTATTAGAGTACCACATTATCTCACACAAAATTCATATCCTTGTTATCATCAAAACTAAGAATATTGATCAGAACAAATCTTGTTCTAACAAACTTGACTAGTATTCCAATGAAAATGTTCAGCTTCAATCTTGAATAACTTTTGATCCAATCTTCAAATGGAAAAGATGTCAACTACAAAATTGTTCACCTCCATGATTTGAACAATGTTGATGTTTGACTTTCTTTAAAATAATCCCTCTAGACACGTGTAATCAGGGCTTGAAGTTGACTGCTTGTTCATCTCAAAAATGTCAAAATAATTCTAAGTGTTGTGACTTTCCTCTTATGGCAACTTCAATTTTCACCTAACTTTCCAATTTTGGTAACTTTTGCATTTTCTTGATTTTGTTCATTTTGTTGACTTTTCTTGACCAATTTTCAACCAAAAGTCAATATTTGACATTTGACCCTGGTTTTGACCACAAAAGTCAACTTTTCCTGATTTTTCCGATTTCAGATGAATTTCCTGATTAATCGGCTCCTGATCTAATCCTCAATCAATCTTCAACCAAAGAAGCTTCAATGAATATTTCTTCAAAGCAACCACACTTTCATATCCAAAAATCATCTCCTGATTAAATTTTGACCAAAAAGTCAACAGGGTTGACTTTGGTCAAAGCCCTAATGGGAAATCCTGATGAACTTGAGAATTGTATCTTTTAATCAAAGCTTTGACTTGGAAATGATGAAGCCCTGATTTTAGGAGTATACCAATGGAAATGATCCTCTTCAATAAGACCTCAGATCTGATTCTTCTTAACCAAGAATTTTCTCAATAGGGGCTCTGTTTGTCACTATCCTGGAACGGTAACTGTGATATGGATGAATGAAATGGATGAATGTCCTATATGAGGTATGCACATGAATGTAAGGTGAGGCCAATTGGAAAATAAATAAATGGGCAAATTTTGGGGTGCAACAGACAGGTGTGGGTCTTACTTTGAAGTCGAGGAAGATGACGCCTCGGTTTATCAGTCCATATCAGATTTCTAAAAAAAGTGGGGACTGTTGCATATAGAGTGGCTTTGCCACCTAATCTTTTGAATTTGCATGATGTGTTTCATGTTTTACAACTCCGAAAGTATATTTCATATCCCTCTCATGTGATTCCGAGGGACGATGTGCAAGTGAGAGATAACCATACAGTTGAGACGGTACTTGTACGGATCGAGGATTGTGAGGTAAAGAAGCTGAGGGGCAAGGAAATTGATCTAGTAAAGGTTGTTTGGGGAGGAGCTTCCGGAGAGAATGCGACGTGGGAATTAGAAAGTAAGATGCGATACTTTTTTTAAACAAAAAAGAGAATATATTAAAAATAAAATAAAAATATGGTTACAAGAAACACAAGAGGGGGACCAAGGCAAAACCATTTAAGCAAAAAGCCTAGGCCTAGGGGTATCCGCCTTGTCTAACATGTAATCAGAGACAATATCTCTATGAACAAAATCATACCAAGTGAAGCTTTTGCTATTTAAGACGATATTAGCCAGGAAATCCGCACAAAAATCGGCTTCTCTAAAGATATGCGTGATAATAAAGTCAATTCTAAGAATATACACCCAACACGCAAGCCAACGAGATTTAATTTTCTACGACACCAAATGTGTTGGGGAGTCTTGGAGAGTCGGGAGTATCAATGAGACCAATGCTCCAGGACCACAAGAGAGGGAAACGCCACATCTCAACCCAAAACCTTAAGGTGTTAGGTAAATGGATTCTCTCTCTTATAAATCCAACATCTCACTCATTCATAGACAACGTGGTACTTTAACCACTCACATTTGCACCCAAGATTCTACACCACAAGTGTGAGTCTCCCACATCCTATAACAGGATCCTACACTAGATCTAGCTCTCGTTCCCCCACCAAGCCGAACCACGGCTTTGATACCACTGTTGGGGAGTCCGAGAGAGTCAAGAGTATCAATGAGACCAATGTTCCAGGACCACAAGAGAGGGAGACGCCACATCTCAATCAAAAACCTTAAGGTGTTATGTAAATGGTTTCTATCTCATAAATCCAACATCTCACTTATTCATAGACAATGTGGGACTTTAACCACACACACTTGCACCCAACAAAATGAACATTCGATAAAGCCTGCACTACCAACATATAGTCTGTTTCTAACCACTACTTCTTCAAGTTAAGCTGTTTGGCCTTCTCATTTGCTAAGATTGTTGCCATGAATTCAGCAATAACCAGCGTTCCAACATCCAAAAACACACTAAAGCTAAGTAAATGGTGAGCATTTTCATCTTGGAAGAGACCACCGCAAGAAGAAAACAAAGGAAAACCATAAGCAACAACATTAATGTTGCATTTGATCCAACCTCGAGCTGGCGGACTCTAAAGGATTTCAATTATGGAGAGCGGATTACGAGGGTGAATACAAATGTCAAAAGCTTTAAGCATTGAGAAGTTAACCAAGTAATCATTAGCCTTCCTTGAAGTTAAGTCACCAACAAGTTTTGCTCTAGCAGCAATATTAGAGATGTCATTTTTCCAATGGATAACTTTATTGTTAAACCTGAATTTGTTTCTGGCTTGCCAAATTTGACAAAAAGAGAAAACAATGCAGGCTTTGATAACATCTAAGGCCTGAGAATTCCAAGATTCATTCAGAATTTTATGACAGTCTGACATCTTGTTGATCAAATGCAACATTGCTTGAGCTCCACTAAAATTGAACAAGCAATGTGACTGATTTAGAGACCACTAAAATTGATCATAAGGTGACATTCCAACTGGCATACATGCTGAGCTCCACATGAGTGTCAGATAGACTACGTCATTGACTTTGACTAATAGATTAGACAAGAAGGATTAACGCAAAATTGTTAGAAAAGTTAAGGGACTTAAATGGTCTTTTTTAAAATTAAGGGACGCAAATAAATCTCGAGTACAAGATATGGTACAAAAAGGGGTACTAAGCCTTATATTTTTAGCCTACTAGATTTAGGAGTATAAAAAAATATTTACAAAACACTTTGAAATTAATAAGTAATTTCAAAATAAATAGGTTAATTAGATATGACACTTTATTTTCGAATTTTTATTCTAAAATCCATTGTAAATAAATTTACAAACAAGAATCCCATGAAAAAGATTCAATTGGACGTATGTCCCATAGTGAAAATTTACTTTGTACCCCTACAATTATACCTATATCCCTACATGAAAAAAAATTGGACCAAAATACCGTCGTATAAATAGTACAGATTTTAAAATTTTTCATTTTTTCTTCACATTTCAAAAAAAATATTCAAAACACCCAAAAATATATAAACCGAAACACTTTTTTAAAGTCTTTCAATTTAAGAAAAACATACCGGAACACTTAGAAAAAGAGTTTCGGTTGTTTTCAAGGTATTTCAAAATGGGGTTTAAAATTACATACCGGAACACTTATTTAAAGTGTTCTGGTGGTTTAACTTTTTTTTCCTAAAATTCTAGATTCTACGCAACGGTTTAAAACGTTGCCTAAAGTAACTAACAAATCAAAAAAGCGTTGCCTAAATGTATTGTGAAAAAAGCGTACGCTGGTGACACCATAGGCAATAGTTTGCTTTGTTCCTACTAACTTTAGGCAACGGCTTTAAAATGTTGCCTAAAGTCTAGAATTTTTTTAGAAAAATAAACCACCGGAACACTTTAAATAAGTGTTTCGGTTTGCACGTTAACTCCCACTTTATTCAACTTTAAAATTACCAGAACACTTTAGCTAAGTGTTCCGGTATGTAACTTGAAAATTTTGACTACCGAAACTCTTTTTTCAAGTGTTCCGGTGTATGTTTTTTAAACCGGAACACTTTTTTAAAGTGTTCCGATTTATATATTTTTAGGTGTTTCGAATTTTTTTTTTTTGAAATGTGAGGAAAAAATAAAAAATTTAAAATATGTACTATTTATACGAGGATATTTCGGTTCTAATTTTTTATGTATAGAGGTACGAATATAATTGTAGGGGTATAAAGTAAAATTTTTCTCTTTGATCCCCAAACATTTAAACACAAGCCATATAACTTGCTTGTTCTTCCATAAAAAAAAAACTTGCTTGTTCAAGCGTTTGTTCTTCCATAAAAAATAAAACTTGCTTGTTCAAGCGTTTGTCTTTCCATCAAGAAATATAAGTGGTATATATCATATTTTTTCCTTTGAATGATTAAGGAAAGAGTGTAAAATTACTTTCATCAGCCATGGACCAAGTGAAGCTAATGTAAGTCTCCTTTAACAAAGTGCAGTTAGAATTACTAATTTTATATTTCTGTAAACCATCATGGTTTCCTATAACGCTTACATTTATCTATTTTTTAGGTTACAAATTAATTGAGCCAATCGTCAAACTAGAATCCTTGCCTTCATAGCTTCTACAACAAATGTATTTACATTATTTATGCTTAATATTTTATGGGATTAATGTTTGTAATTCTCTAAATATCTCAAATTTCATTTTTTATTTATATTCAAATATAAAAAAAACTTGTTATAGAGGTTTCAAACTTCCCTAAATTCCTTCTAATATATTAAGTGTTGTTCCCATCTTAGAGTAATGTTATCCATACACCAAATTCTTACACCAATACTTACACCCAATACTATTCACCGTATTTATACGGTGAATAGTGTTTTTTAAATAAAATATATATTTGTGAACAATAACATGAACAATAAAATATTATTATAATAATAAATATTTTTTTATTTTTTAAAATTTGTTTAGATTAAAAGATTCTGATATAAAATTGTGTCATTAACCAACTTCATAACTTCATTAACCAACATTTTACATTTTATTAACCAACTTTGTTTTACTACTATTTTTTTTGTAACATCTGAGTGTTTATTAACCAACTTCATAACTTCATTAACAAACATTTTACACTTTATTAACCAACTTTGTTTTACTATTAAAAATTATTTTAATATCTAGACGTTTATTAACCAACTTCATCACTATATTAACCAACTTTTTACTTTTCATTAACCAACTTTGTTTTACTACTGAATTATTTTTAACATTCTAGCGTTTATTAACCAACTTGGTCACTTTATTAACCAATTTTTTAAACTTCATTAACCAACTTTGTCACTGTTTACTGTTCATGTACATATTACTGTTCATAAAAATATTTTTTAATTAAAAAAACATTGTTACGGTGAACAGTGTTGAGTGTAAATATTGATGTAAAAATTGAGTGTATGAATAGCATTACTCTTTACCTTATGCCCATCACCAAAAGGTATCACCAATCTCCCTAGAATTCATTTCACAAGAAAATTGCCATCGATTTGAGGAATTCATAATACAGTTCACATATATAGCTTTTAAAAGTCACATCAACATCATTAGTTATCATTTTCACAACAGTTAATAATCAGTAACTCCAATTAGTCATGCCAGTCATTTGATCCCAACCTTTGTAGGACACTTTTCTACCTTACACAGTTTGTATAGTAGGAATGTTTTTTTTGCAAATCTAGATCATTTGTACAGGTGTGTGATAAATGTACTATGTGCCATTTAGCTTCTTCACAAACCTTCCAGAATTAAATAACTAATTTGAACTAAAAATATACCCCAAGTGTGGACCATATACTGAAACATATGTATGTAGAATTTATCTCCAAACACGAGAGAAAATTTAGTTCCAAATTTCAACGAATCAACAACATCTCTTTTATACAATTATAAGGTACCTGTTTTTTATTTTCTTATAATGAGATTACCCATGGAATGTCCAACAAAACTTAACTTAATATCTCCCAATATCCCATATTTTGACACTTTGTCCATTTTGCTTTTCACAAAAGAAATAATGTTATGAACTTGTCAAGGCCCAAGAGAACTAAAAAGAAATCAGTATTGCTGAAAGATTTTATATTAGGATAAGGGGTGCAATTATCAGTATTTTTATTAATATGATTTTATTAGTTCAGTTTAGTTATGTTGGCCCATGGCCCAAGTAGTGGTTATAACCCTACTATATATTATGTAGTATGTTCTCATTAATGAACTAAGAAGAAAAGTTGTTTTATTTTATTGTCTTTTTATGCATTTCTACATCTAGGGTTACTACACAAATCTATCATTGGTGCTTTCATTGATTCTTCTCTAACCTCCAATGGCTCCTCCTAAACCTCCCAACCCATCTTCCAAAGAGATTTTGGAAGAAGCTCTCCAAATTTCTACCTTAAACCTCAACAATGCAATGGCTGAAAATCAAGAGCAAATGGATGAAAGATTTGCACATATTATGAAGTATTGGCGCAAAAGGTGGGAGAAATTCACACAAGGCTGGATAATGAAAAAGATGTGGAAGACTCTAGGTTTGAGTCTCTCATAGCGGTCCTTCAAAAAGCTCTCCAACGTGACAATCATCCAAAAACCGTGGCTGCCGCTACTCTTTCAGTCAGCTCTTTAGGTATTAATCCATCTTCATCTACCATTTCTTTTGGATCAACTCCATTCACTCATGTATTCACACCAACACACTCACCTTTAAGACCAGCTGTAACACTCGGTTTTTGCGAACTGACTCCTTGCTCTTTCTTTTTTTTTATTTTTTTAAATTTTTATATTTTTTGCAAGAGTCGCCACCGACTTTTATTTTATCCAACATTTAGGAAAGGCATAAAAGAACAGGAAAGACCTTTTGACAGATTTTGGGTTCGGGGGGTTGGTTTTACAAAGGGAAGGTTTTAAGCACCCTTTGTATCCATGGTTATCCATGGGCTCTTAATTGCTTAGCTCACTTTTTTAAATGCTTTGTTGATTTGAAAATAGAAGAAGTGAAGATGGACAATAGGTCACATAGGTCTCTGAAGAGTTTCATTGGGAATAATGCCCTTCAAATACCAGATGAAAGTTTTGAAAATAGATGAGAAGTTTTGAAAATACGTTGTTTGAAAATGAAAGTATTTGAGCAAGCAATTAGGAGTTATCTACTCTCAAGTTATAAGATCTTTTCTATGCATTTAATACTTTTCTTAAATGATGGTATGATTAAAAAAAAAGTAATAAGAGGGAAAACCATAGAGGTGCAAGTGTGCAAAGTGCTTTTTTTTTTAAGTTTTATCTTGATTATTAATGTTTTAGCTTAAAGGTAAAAATATGATCCAAGTGGACAAAAGGAAGATGACGGAAACATAAACAATGCGTCCAAATGGACAAAGAAAAAATAGCGGAAGCATAAATAATATGTCCAAATGGACAAAGAGAAAATAGCGGAAACATAAATAATATGTCCAAATGGACAAAGAAAAAATAGCAGAAATATAAATAATATGTCCAAATGGACAAAGAGAAAATAGCGGAAACATAAATAATATGTCCAAATGGACAAAGAAAAAATAGCAGAAATATAAATAATATGTCCAAATGGACAAAGAAAAAAATAGCAGAAATATAAATAATATGTCCAAATGGACAAAGAAAAAATAGCAGAAATATAAATAATATGTCCAAATGGACAAAGAAAAAAATGACAGAAACATAAATAATATGTCCAAATGGACAAAGAAAAAATGACAGAAACATAAATAATATGTCCAAATGGACAAAGAGAAAATAACATAAACATAAATATGATGAATGATAAATTAAAGTATAAAGCAAGAAATATAAAGAACAATATAATAAAATGCGGAATTTAAAGTTAATTGTTAGTATGTTAGCACGCGAATCATCTTGAAGCTAGTCAAGTATATCCACGATGTTAGTGAAGATCGATGGTGAGTGAATGATGATCTCGGACTTAAAGTTAATGAAAATTTATCAGAAGCTTGATAGAATCATAGCGACTACACGATAAATTTCCAAAAGTCTTAAATCAACTGCATACAATCTCTGCCATATTTGATCTTTTATTCTGATTCGGGACAAAGGAAAAAGATAAGAAATAATATCAAATAATATACAAAAATAAATATAAAACAAATTAAACTTAATTCATTCTTTTTGTGATTTTTTTTGGAATTGATTTTAAGTTAATTAACAAGCTAATTAAACAAATAATTATACAAATAATTAAACTTAACAAGAAAAATATTATTTTATATGTCAAAAATTAGATTATAAAAAATATAAACCTAAATCTAAAAGGAAAATATTTTTGGAGTTTTTTGATTGGTTGAAAATAATTTTAAAAAAGCAATATTTACATAATTACTAATTAATTAAGCAAAATAAATTAATTATGAAAAGAAATAAAATATTTTTATGTTAAAAATTAAATAAACATTTTATCAACTTAAAACTAAAATTAAAACTTTTTTTTTTGAGAAATTGAAAATATGCATAAATATGGAGTTTTTAATTCATGAACTCCTAACACTACTACATATTAAAAATTACATTGTACTTACTCTATGATGTCCCAAGAGTGGAATAGAGTGATTGAAATTGATTGAAAGTGACTATTTGAATGAGCCTTGATTTTTACAAGTTTCTTGAAACTTTTGCAAAAAATATAAACTTAAACTATGACTTTGTGGTGATTGTTGTTGTTCTTTGTGTTCCTCCCCCTTTTTTTCCTCTTCTTGAATGAAGAAAATGAAGTTCTATTTATAGGCAAATGATTTGATATGGAAGCCTTGCAAGTTGGAATTGTCATGATTAATTTTGTGGAAAAAGAATGGAATATTCTTTCAATGAGTGCATTTCTTTAACAATGGTTAAAACACTCAAGTGTTATTCTCTTCAATCTTGCAATAATATCTTTAAGCATCTTGAATTGGTCTTGATTGGCAACCATAAGCATCTTTGATAATATCTTTGAATTATCTCACTTTAATTAAACTTTAAATGAATAAAATTTAATTAAAATGAAATAAAAATGTCATGAATTATGGATATGTTGTGAATATCTTTAAACATATGAGAATCAAGATTGAATTACAAAAGAATTGGCCTTTTTGAAAAAAAAAAATCAAATTTTGGTCATTACTTGTTTCATGCATTTTTCCAAAAAAGGTCAACTTCATCAAGGCATATCTACCTCAATTTTGATCCTATGAAAGTGTTCTTTTACTTTTTGGAAAGCCCAAGATGTCCTCTACAAGCCACTTTGGAAGCGTTTTTGCATTTGGAGAAGTTATCTTGATGATATGGGCTTTGACAAAAAACTGCTTTTTGTTGACTTTGAAAATGACCTGTAATGTTTTGGCTTATATCTCTTAGGCGGAAGCATTTCTTGACCTTGGTCCCAACATCAAAGTTGTAGAGAATTGAATTTCCTTGAGAATGAGCGTTGGTTGGAATTTTTCTGATAAATTATGAGAGAGTTATGGTCGGTCAAAGATCAGTTGACTTTTAGGTAAAAAACTCTAATTTTGCAATTTTGAGTTTTGTCGATTTCTGAACTTTTCTTGATGAATTATGATCAACCATTGATCACATGATGAATCTTTTGACAAAATATGGATGTTGACAAAAAATTGCATTTTTGACTGTCTGTTGACTTTTTGGTCAAACTGGTCGTTTGTTGACTGTTTGAGCTGTTGACTGTGCGTCCGAGCGAATCGAAGTTTGAAAATTTGTCTGGTGGTACTTTGAGACATATGGAGATCCATGAAATCCATTTGAGGTCTCAAAAACTCGTTCTCCAGTATAATCTGAAACCCGGACTCCGCGCCTGCAAATTTTAATTCTGTACCAACTCCGTCAGCATTATTTATCTGAAAATAAATCTCAAATAAACAGTGTATGAAGTGATAAACAGTATTTGGCGTTTATGTAAGAATAAATTTAACAGCGAACCAAAATACTGTATAAAAAATTCTAAAAATTGAGTATTCATAAAATCAGGATATTCATGAAATAAAAATCCAAGATTGTATAAAACTCCACATTTTTAGACAGAAGTCTTTTGACTTCTCTTTGAAAAAAAAGACGCGGGCAAATTTTGGGGTATAACAATAATGATCCTAACACTTAAAAAATGATGGGATCTCAGAGGTCAAAAATTGGGGTGCAACACCAGCCACCACATCTCCCATTATAACAGCCACACAATCACCACAACTCAGCACCCAACCTGTTTTTCCATCAATTTCCTCACCCACACACTCTGTTGTAACCATTCCTGCCATTTTCACAGCCACACAACCAACAAATGTTAGCGCCCAACCTGTTTTCCCTATACCCACCGGTCTGACAATAGCACCCCCACCACCCCCTTTTCCACCATACCCACCTTATATACAATCACAACCTGTTTTTGTTCCAACCCAGAATTTTCATAACCCTTTTCCACAGCAAGATCTATTCCATCAACACCAACATATTTCCCCTTACCCCCTTTAAAACTCTGAAATTGGAGCTTCCCTTATTTGATAGGTCCAACCCATTGGAATGGTTATTCCAAGCCGAACAGTTTTTTGGCTTTTATGATCTTCCACCAGAAAATCGTTTATCTCTTACATCATTTTATATGAAAGGGGATGCTTTAGGGTGTTTCAAATGGATGCATAAAAATCAGTTATTAACATATTGGGGTTCATTTACAAGAGCTTTAGAATTGAGATTTGGTCCATCAACATTTGAGAACCATCAAGCAGAATTATTTAAGTTGAAACAACTTGGTTCTGTTATGGAATACCAAACTAAGTTTGAGCAGCTAGGTAACAAGGTTGTTGTGCTGCCAGCCGAAGCAATATTAAATTGCCAAGCTATTGGTCTTGCCAAGCTGATCGAGTCTAAACTCAAAGAATCTAAAACCAGATTTTCCAAACCTTTTTCAACACCCTACCAAAAACCAAACTCTTCCACTTCAAACCCACAAAGTTTCAAAGCCCAAATTTTCGCACCAGCCACCCCATCTTCTAAAAAAAACCCCATCACACATCAATCCAAAATTCCCATTCGCAAATTAACTCAAGCCTAACTTCAAGAACGCCGTGCTCAAGGCTTTT
Organism: Vicia villosa; assembly: GCF_029867415.1. Lineage (NCBI taxonomy): Eukaryota > Viridiplantae > Streptophyta > Magnoliopsida > Fabales > Fabaceae > Vicia > Vicia villosa. The sequence continues at coordinate 150,962,499 of NC_081180.1, forward strand.
GTTTTAATTGTGATGAAAAGTTTTTTACCGGCCATAAATGCAAAAATAGCAGATTCTTTATATTAGTGGCTGATGAAAAGCTAAATACTAAATTCTTAGAAGAGGAAGAACAAACAGAAGTTCAATTGAATCAAATTTAGTTGATACTTATTTTCAACTCTCTCCTCAAGCGGTGACATGTCAATTCTCTCCACAAACACTCAAATTTCAAGGGTCAATCACAGGTCTTCCAGTTATGGTCCTTGTGCACACGGGCAGCACACATAATATTATGCAACTAAGAATTGTTCATCATCTAAACCTCAAAACAACACCTATCAATCATTTTTCGGTAATGGTGGGAAATGGGTCTCATTTGCAATGTGAATGCATGTGATAATGTGGAGATCATGCTTCAAAACAAGCCTTTTACTCTCCCATTTTACCTATTATCAATTGAAGGGGAAGACATAATGCTAGGCATGGCTTGGCTAAGAACCTTAGCCCCAATTCAAGCTGATTTTTCTATCCCATCCCTTACTTTTCAACATCTCACAAAACCCATCACTTTGACCGGCGATCCAAAATCTACCCAAACCCACACCTCTTTCAATCAATTAAAACAACTTATTCACACTGATGCAGTTGCCTCTTTTCACTTATTAATTATGGAACCTTTAGATACTTCACCACAAAAACTTCCTCCCAAACCAGACCCAAAAGAACTTGACATCCTTCCAAAACCACTAACCAAATTATTGACCAAGTTCCAAATGATTTTCCAACAACCAACCTGCCTTCCTCCCCAACGAACCCATGACCACCATATCAACCTTTTACCAAACACTTCCACCATCAATGTTAAACCTTACCGTTATCCACACTTCAAAAAAGACGCCATGACCACCTTAATACAGAAAATGCTTGAAGATGGCACAATCATCCCTAGTACTAGCCCCTTTTCATCACCAGTCCTACTTGTCAAAAAGAAGGTCGGAACATGGCGTTTCTGCGTTGACTACCACGCATTAAATGCAGCTACTTTTAAAGACAGGTTTCCTATCCCAACTATTGATGAACTCTTAGATGAGTTAGGATCAACTACCATTTTCACCAAGATAGATTTGTGTTCAGGTTACCACCAGATCAGGGTTGCATCGAAAGATACATATAAAATAGCTTTTCGCGCTTTTGATGGACACTATGAATTCCTAGTTATGCCGTTTGGTTTAACTAATGGACCTTCTACATTCCAAGCGGCGATGAATAATCTATTACGACCGTTTCTAAGGCGTTTCGTTTTAGTTTTCTTTGATGACATTTTAATTTACAGTTCCAATTTTAGTGAGCATGTTGAACATTTGCAGGTGGTGTTTTAGTTATTAAAGGAAAACTCTTTCTTTGTGAAGTTGTCTAAGTGTGTGTTTGCAGCTAAGCAGATTGATTTTTTAGGGCATGTAATTTTAGCGATTGGTGTTGCACCCAATGCAGAGAAAGTAAAAGCTATTCTAGATTGGCCACAGCCACGTTCTCTCTCGGCACTCCGTAGATTTTTAGGCCTCACCGGATTCTATCGATGTTTTGTTCAGAATTACGCCACTCTCTCCGCTCCCCTCACTGACCTGTTGCGTTCCACTAAATTTACATGGGGTACATAAGCTGATAGAGCTTTTACAAATCTCAAACAAAAAATGACCGACATGCCGGTCTTAGCTCTACCAGATTTTACAAAACAATTTAATATTGACACAGATGCGTCTGGAGTTGCTATTGGTGTAGTGTTTTCTCAAGAAGGTCATCCCATTGCGTTCTTCAATAAAACAATGTGTCCTCGTATGCAAGCGGCATCAGTCTATGTTCGGGAGATGTTTGCAATAACAGAATCTGTCAAGAAATGGCGTCAGTACCTCATTGGAAACAAGTTTCACATTTTTATAGATCAGAAGAGCCTACATGACCTATTAATGCAAAGGATTCAGACTCCAAAACAGCAAAGATGTACAACAAAACTACAAGGATTTGATTTCGAAATTTCTAACAAACCTGGGAAATCGAATGTTGTGGCGGATGCTTTGAGTAGAAAATTTGAAAAAGAGGAACCCTTGTTGCTTTCCTTATCATCTCCAATGCCTGATTTGTTTACAACCTTGTAAATATTTTATCACACAGATCCAGTGGTTCATAATTTGCTTACACTAGCTAATCAAAACACAGCAGAGTATTCAGTATCACAAGGTTTGCTTTATTACAAAAACAGAGTGTTCATACCAGATCTGGAAAATTTGCGACAGAGCATCTGGTAGGATTACCATCATACACTTGAAGGTGGACATTCGGGTGTTAAAGCCACGTTAGCTCGTTTACGTTCTTCATTATGTTGGCCAGGGGTGTACCTTGCAGTAAAGGAAATGGTTAAACATTGTTCTCATTGTCAGCACAACAAATAGGAAACACAAAATAAGAAGCGGTTGCTACAGCCACTGCCAATTCCAAAGAAAGTATGGGAAGACATAACAATGGATTTTATCACAAACTTACCCAACTCTTATGGTCACACTGTTGTTTGGATCCTTTGCGATCGCTTGAGCAAGTTTGTGCATTTCATTCCGTTACCTAGTCACTTCACTACTAAAGATCTTGCCGCCCGCTTTACAGTTGAAATCTTTCGCTTGCATGGGGTACCCAGATCCATTATCTCTGACAGTGATCCTCTATTTTTGAGCAAGTTTTGGAAACATTTTTTTCAAATAGCAAGGAACACACCTGGAATATAGTACAACTTATCACCCAGAGACAGACGGCCAAACAGAGGTGGTGAATCGATCATTAGAGACATACCTACGTTGCTTAGCGGGTGATCATCCAAAAAAATGGCACCTGTTCTTGCATTTGGCCAAATATTGGTATAACACTTCGTTTCACTCAGCGATCCAAATGACACCCTTCAAAGCTCAGTACGGTCGTGATCCACCGGAACTGCTGGACTACGTCAGTGGCTCAACTAAGGAAGAAACATTGGACACCATTTTGCAACAACAACAACAAGTTATCATAGAGTTAAAACATCATCTTCGACGCAACAAGATAGTAATGGAGAAACAAGCAAACCTCAAAAAACTAAATGTTACTTTTCATAAAGGGGATCTGGTTTTGTTGAAGCATCAGCCGTATCGTCAAGTCACGGTGTCGCGTCGGGGATCTTAGAAGTTGGCTAAGCGATATTTTGGTCCGTATCATATCATCAAAAGAGTAGGGAATGTGGATTATCTCTTAGATCTACCGTCGTCGTCACAAACAGACCCGGTGGTTCACGTGTCCTTGTTGAAAGCTTTCCACGGATCACCACAACTCACAGATTTCCGACCGCTGCCCTCGTCGGACTTGGTTGTTTTCCCCACATCTGAGCGTAACCTTCATGAACACACCATCAACACAAACAAGAACGAAAGTCAGTTACGAATTAGAGGAGAAGGGGTTTCGAAAATCACTCCAAAGGGAGAAAGGCTTACCGATTTATCTGTGATATCCAAGGGCACTGCGAGAGAGAGTAAGAATGTTGTTTCACAATTAGAGACTAGCACCACGAGAGAGAGGAAGAAAGAACTTTCAGAGTTGGAAAAACAAAAAAATGAAGTGTCTAGGAAGAGCACAGCAAGAGAGAGAGAGAGAGAGAGAGAGAGAGAGAGAGAGAGAGAGAGAGAGAGGAAGGTGTGTTCAAAATGAATGTGAAGTGTCTGACTATGTTTCTAATACTTGCTTACTTGACCGTAAAAAACACATGGGTAAGTACAAACACAATTGGCGAAATGGACCATTTTACCCCCACAGAATCCAACGGGAGGATTTGGTTTGACAAAAAGTCTAAGCACGGTTCCCAATACATGTTTTCCCAGTATCCCACTGCCCAAGATACAATCTTATCTTCCAATAGCCAATCAGAGGCCACCGTTCGGATTCCCCATTATCTCCCACAGATATTTTCCCCTTTTCCACTCCACCTCACTTGGTTTCCTCTCCTACACCCACACGTATTTGTTCTCCCAGCCAGTCCAGGTTTTAAGGGCCCAACGCCTTCAATTCTGGCCCTGCAAGCTTACTTGCTAAAACCAGTCCAATTCCCTTGAACCTTGAGGACAAGGTTCTTTATGGGCTCGGGAGTAATGTTATGAAGTTGTCAAGGCCCAAGAGAACTAAAAAGAAATCAGTATTTCTGAAATATTTTATATTAGGATAAGGGGTGCAATTATCAGTATTTTTATTAGTATCATTTTATTAGTTCAGTTTAGTTATGCTGGCCCATGGTCCAAGTAGTGGTTATAACCCTACTCTATAATTATGCAGTATGTTCTTATTAATGAACTAAGAAGAAAATTTGTTTTATTTTATTGTCTTTTTATGCATTTCTAGATCTATGATTACTACGCAAATCTATCAAATAACTTCCTGAGCTGAATAAAACCATGGAAGCAAACTGATAACGCGAAAATGTATCACATATTAGGCTTGATTTAAATATATTATTTCCCTATTTTATCTTAATTATGTTGCTTTATGTTGGTATTATGCTGGTATTTTCATTGTTTTAGGTTTTATGTTCGTTTTGAGGACTATTTGTGAAAAGGAGAAGAAATGGAGCTAAATCCACTACTATTTATGCTAAAAGATGAAACAGGGGTGCTGAAGTACGTGAGGGGTGCAAATAGGATGGACCAAGTTTGGAAGTCCAGCCCACGAAGGAGCTGAAGCTCCCACTATGAAGAAGCTGAGACGCCCGTCTAAGGGCCCAATTGCATGGAGACGCCCGTCTCCAAAGTCCAAGGGCCACGTCATCAAAGGAGACGTCCGTCTCACCCTCCACAAATAAAGGAACGTACGTCCCCATCAGTCCACTGCCACGTCTCCAAGTGGGAGACGCCCGTCTCCAGTTCACAGGCACGTCTCCAAGCTCCAAGCCCACTGAGAGACGCCCGTCTCCAAAAGCACGTGGACCCCGCCACTTTCTCCATTAATTTCGTGGACAATTCCAAGTCCACTCACCCCATGATTTTCTCAACTTCCCACTATCTCCACTACTTCTCACGTGATAACTTCCACTTCCATTCACTATATAAAGAGTCTGAGCATTCATTTGAAGGCATCCAAGTTTTAGGCGCGGAAGCGCTGTTCATAATTTTAGGCATAAATTATCACTTTGTAAAAGTGGTAGTTTCTCACATTGAGGAACTACCACACCATTAGTTTTAGGCCTACAATTTATGTACTCTTGGATCACAATCTTGCCGACATTATTTCAAAGCTTCATTCAAGTTTCAAGATTTGTTTTGTTCGTAATTTAATTCAAGTTCGCTTTGTCTGCTTTACTTCCAGGTTTATTTATTTGCAATTATTTTAGTTTCTTGTTCTTATAATATTGTTTTATCACTACAAATCTAGTTATGCACATGTTCATGGTTAGTAATTATAATTTCATGTATAATAATTATAATTTCATGTTTAATAATTATAATTTCATGTTTGTTCCTTTAAGTATGTCTGGCTAATTAATTAAGATATCGGTATGTAAAGTAAGTTAACCGTGGGATCCGAAATAAATTGGCTTAATTATGTTTTATTAAATATCACTTGTTTTTAGTTTGTATGCCTAATTTCGAGGAACCACAATGTTATACCCCAAAATTTGCCCACTTCTTTTTTCAGGAAAGTTTCAATATGAAAATTAAGAATCTCATATAAACATGGATTTTTTCAAAATATCCTGACATATGAAGAACTTTGTTTTCAGAATTTTTCTTACACAGTAACTTGGCTTACAGTAGAATTTATTCTTACGCAAACGCCAAATACTGTTCTTTACTTCACAAATACTATTTATTTATTTTACAGATAAATAGTACTAACACAGTTCATGCAGGGTTAAATCTTTTTGCAAGCGCAAAAGCAGGAAACTCACACTGTACTGGTAACAATTGTTTTTGTTTTCCCACTAACTTTTGTGCTATATTCCATTATTTTCAAAATCTTTTCAAATCTATCCTTTCAAATTCAAATCTCAACTTTATTCTATCCATCTCTCTTTTCCCAACAATACCTTACACTTTCTTTCAAATCTCACTACCACTCAAATTTCCTTTTGTACGGAATCACATCATTCCCCAACGTCTCTATCATCTTTCCATTCTATAAATACCTCTCATTCTTCCCACAAATCTCACATCAAATTCTAAATCATCTTTCAAATTCCTACCTCATAATCCATCATTTCTTCTTCCCTAGCAAAAATGGCAAAATGGATAGAAACACTGTTTCTTACAGTCATCACCATTGCTACGGTGATCATGACTTTCTTCTGCCTACACAGTCCTGAGAAGTGTGGACCTGCAATGGTTGCATTCCCAATCCTCTACATGTTATTGATCATAGCATGGTTCATCAACCGTCATTTTTAAAGTTTGCCGTGTTTCTTATTTTCTTAAACGTACCGTCTATTCATCGTACTGTTCAATAGTATGTAATATTTATACTGTCAGTATTAAATGTTGTACTATTTGTCATAATATTGCTTAATTACTAAGATAATATTTTGTGTGTTTCTGCCAGTCAAATATTTCTATTTCTGTGCATTTAACAATTTTCAGGTTATTATCGGTAATTTTGCCCGCATACCGTAAATATCAGTTATTTATTATGTTTCTGTTTTCTAACAAGTCATGTAAATAAATTTTCATGCTTCACACCAAACAAAAACAAAAATAACAACAAAAAAAAAAAAAAAAAGAAAATTAACTTTGACGGTTGATTTTTCACTTTAACTGCTGCTTCAGTACACGAACAGTCGGTTGACAGACAAACTGCAGACAGTACAATTCACAGTGATTTGTACAATCAATCAAATCAATCATTCACAATTCAAATTTCCAAGATTTTTGTGTTAGAAGTCTTCTGAATATCACATGATTAGCAGAAACTCAACACTGCACAAAAATCAGGTACGCTTAACTGCCTCCTATACAGACAGTCCCTAATCAGGGTTTTTCTTGTTTTAACAGGAGCAACAAGTTTTGAGAGCTCAAATGGATTTCATATACATCCATATATCTCAAAGTACCATCATACAAATTTTCAAACTTCAATTCACTCAGACGCACCGTCAGCAGCTCAAACAGTCAACAGACGACCCGTTTGACCAAAAAAGTCAACTGACAGTCAAAAATGAAATTTTTTGTCAAAGTCCATATTTTGTCAAAGGATTCAACATTTGATCATTGGATGATCACAATTCATCAAGGAAAGATCAAAAATCAACAAAACCCTAAGATTCAAAATTAGGGTTTTTGCCTGAAAAGTCAACTCAACTTTGACTGATCATAACTCTCTCATCCTTCATCCAAAAAATGTCAACCAAAGCTCATTTTGAAGGAAATTCAATTATCTTTCAAATGCAATTGATCCCATGGTCATAGCATTCACCATTTGAAAAATATGGCCAAAGACATTACAGGTCATTTTCAAAGTCAACAAAAAGACACTTTTTTCAAATGGACACACAAGGAGAACCAAAAATCATTTTGATATGAGACCAAAGACATTGGTTAGAGGACTCTTTGAGGTTTCCAAAAAGTGCAAGATCTCCTTCATATGACAAAAATTGAAGGATTTACACCTTGTTGAAGTTGGCTAAATTTTGGGAAAATGCATGAAATCAACATTGCTCAAAAATGTTTTTTTTCCAAATGAGTCCAAGTTTTTATGGTCCAAACATCTTTGCCATGTTACTATGGGCCTCCCACGACCAAGACAAAGCCCACATCTATATTATCCATTTTTGACATAATTTTATCTTATTTTAAGATTAAAATTAAAGGAAATTGCATGGATAATTGATGGCTTGATCTCCAAGTATGACACACCTCCAAAGTCTTCATTTTTCTGCAGAAAATTGATGCCCAAGACAAGAGCATTGAATGGAGTCAAGCTTGGTCAACAATTCAAAGATTTTTAATATTTTAAAAATCAAACTTTCAACAAAGACAACAAAGCTTCTTGCTTCACTTCCAAGCAGCCTTTGGGCTATAAAAGAAGCATCATACTTCAGCAAGAGAGGAAGGACACGAAGAGATAGCAAGAGAATAGCCACAAACCTCTCAAAATTCTCAAAAAATCTCCATACTTTGTAATTTTCAAAATCAATTTTCCAATCAATATTAATACAAACCAAGCATTCTAATCATCTTCTCAAAGATAATAGAGTAAGATTGAACTTTAAACACAGGCCCATGAGAGTCGTATAAAGCATATAATACTCTTCATGTACATATGAATTTTATTTTCGTTTTTGTATATGCAACTGATTTCAATGCTAACCAACCATCCTATCATGCTCATAAGGTCCTATGCAAATGATCTGGGCCTTAACATGCCAACTCCCACGTGAGGATAGCCATATGCCATTAACATAAGCTTATGAGTGTTCATACTTTAACATCTTCGAACCTATAGCTATGAGCATCAAACCACGAAACTAATGACATATTTGGATTCAGGGCATCATGTTTAGTGGATCTGGGTTGTTTTCATATGTTGCTAACGTGTGTTCTTGCAGGTTTGGGAAGCTACCGAAAATAACGTTTTTGTATCGTGAAATAGAGGGGGTTAAAAACCCCCGCTATCTGTCTGAAAAAGTGCATGGGACGGAGGTTGAAGACGACCACGCGTCCGAGCGTGGTTCGTCAGTCAACTTTTCAACCTTCTCTCCTCTGTTTCCATTGGTCCATGCAGGCGAGGGTGGGGACCAGTCTGACTTTGGTCTCCCACTAATCCCATGCCTTGCTTTAATCATGTGCTTCATGTGACCTCAGATCTGAACCCTTGGATCAATTCAATCTCCAATCCAACGCCTCACACACGCAGCTACACCATGCTCCCTCAGTCAACTTCCACACTGAATAAGTATCCTTTTTTATTTTCTATTTTATTTTAATTTCTTTGATAAATTAATTAAAAATAGTTTAAAAATTCAAAAAATTCCCCAAAAAATATTTTAAACTTCTAAAATAATATATTATTTTCTGAAATAAAAATATTTTATTTTTCTTCAAAATTTCAATATTTTTCATAATTAATTAGTATGTATTTATATATTTGCTTATTAATTATTTTAATTAGTCAAAAAATCATAAAAAAAATTGTTCTTTGTGTTAAATATTGTTTATATATCATAAACTAATTTTGTACATATTTAGGATAATTTTCTCTTTAAGTTTTAATTATTTGTGTAATTATTTGCATAATTATGTTTTGATTAACTTAAAATATCCAAAAACAAATTTCAAAAATTCCAAAAAAAATTAGTTTTGTTCTAAAATCAATTAACAAACATTTTGTACATATTTTTAAACTTATTTGCTAGGTTTAATCATATTTCCATCTTTTCTTTATTTTAAATTAATTAATAATGCATTAATTATATTTAAAATAAATCACAAAAATACAAAAATATGCCTTTTATTTCTTGCAATTTAAAATTCCTAGATAAATGTATAGGATGTCAAATTCATGTAAATAGGCTAGTTTACATTTCCCGCACAATCGATGTAATAGCGTAGATTTACTTTCTGCACTTTACATTTCCGCATTTTAATTTCCAGCACCCATATAAACTGCGTGTATGTCAAAGATAAAACTGAACCGTCAGATCACTAACTTCAAAGATAAATATCTGAATTCAATCACAATCACATTTGCACCTCCTAGGGTAACCCCTTTTCACTCTTTTCAAAATCAAAGTTACATTTCTACTGTTTCGAGTACAAAATCGAACCTTTTGTTTATATCCGACGAATGGATAGATTTTTAAAGGGAACAAGGATAAAGACCTCCTAACTCAGGGTAGACCTCCTAGTTTGCTTGCTCAAAATCAAAACAAACAAAATTCTCATACACTGTTGTTTTTTTAAAACGAATTTTCCAAAAGACAATATTTTGTATACATCCAAACACGGATCATTACAAAATTAACGATCTTTTCAAAACATCTTTCGAAAGATAAACAAGCATTTGTATATATCCGCACAAGGATCATTACAAATTCTATTTGCAAAGGTATTTCAAAAACACAGGTAAAGCATTCCGAATCAATTGAAAAGTAAAGCAAATGAGCTAAGCAAACTAAAGAGCCCATGGATAACCATGGATACAAAGGGTGCTAACACCTTCCCTTTGTATAACCTACCCCCTTACCCAGAATCTCTCAAAGGTCTTTTTTCTGTTTCTTTTATAAACCTTTCCTTCATTGGATAAAATAAAAGGTCGGTGGCGACTCTGTAAACTTTTTCAAAAGTGACGCGAAAGCGTCCGATCGACAAAAAAGAGTCAGTTCACGTATCCCACCCACGGAGGGGTATGGCCCGAAAGGAC